>NC_062194.1:8899161-8941661 GCF_912470025.1 Vespa velutina
ACAACTTTGATGGACGAAAGACGATTCACTGGAAATAAGTTCCAACGTTATTATTATTTCCATATTGTTTATTAATTTTTTATTCGGATTGGCCACTTAAATACGCATCGCATATTATTTCTTTGTTTAGTTTATTTAGAGAAAAAAAAAACAAAAAAATCTTACCTCTTAAAGACTGAGACGAGAGGGTAGCCATCAGTTGTGGACAATAATCTGTATGAATTCTTGCAACAGCTGTACTGTGTTCCCTTGGAAGTCCCAATTGTTGCAATTCGCTGCTCAGATCAGCTGCAGACACGCCGTAACGAGCTGATGAGGTGAAGATCAATTCCAATGCAGCAATCATAGCTTTCGCATCGCTTAAATCTGTGTAGAAAACAAACGAAACACTTTATTGGTTTCTTTCTGCAATGCTCACTTCTTATTTCAGAGGTTAACAACATGCTTATTTATTACTCGATAGTAAATGATTGTTCTTAATTTTTTTTTTTTTAATAATTTTCAATATTTTAAATCACAATAAAAAACAAAACGCAACTTACCAAGTTTTGCATCCTGTGTGATCTTTTTTACTTTCTCCTCCTGTAATCGAAAAGAGAGAAAAGTAAATGTTTAATGTTAAATTATAATTTGGTTAAAACATGTGGTTAATTAAAATTAAATAACAAAAAGTAATGTTTTTATTATAATATATCCTACTTACGTCTAATTCTCCTTCTGTCAAAGACTTCATAACGATTTGCCCCAACGTTTTCATTTTAATGGATGTCTATAACAAAATCAAGTATTATATTATTAAAAAATAAAAGTTTGTTAATGTTCTGTTTAAACAATTCAACGAACCATTCTCGAGAGCGTATTAATTTCAGCTAATAACCAATCGGGACAATCCCCATCGCCCAAAAATCGAAATTTCTGCAAATCAATAATTATTAGCAACGAATTAATTTATCTATTTTTGTCGCATTTATCGTAAAAGCATATTTTAAAAATCTTACCATTTTGATTTAATTAATTAGAATGATCTCATTCAACTCGTTTCGATAACTGAAACAAAAAGAAAATAAAAAAGAAACATAACATTTTTATTTTTGAAATTACGTTTTAAAATTTTTACGCTCGAAATTAAACATTAAAGATAATATTTAATTTCAAATGAGTTAAAACGTCGAGTTAAATTATGTGTGTTCTAGATTATTTCGAATTATAGGTGAAAATAATTCTGTTTTTCATCATTCCAGCCAAATGTTTCGTACGAAGTTAAATCCAGTTAATAGCCGTGAACGAAACGGATCAAGAATATTTCTCGAATAATCCGAACGATTCGAATTAAACGATCCATACCATATTAGGATTTTTAATCACTAATATCCTAAGTATATTTATTTATGTTAATATAAATAATCTTTGAAATTTGTTCGGACATGTTTGTTCACGTTACATAGAAAAGAAGAACAAAAAAAGAAAAACTGTCAAAGAATATAAAAATTAGATAGAAAAGGAAAGCAAAAAAAAAATGAAGAACTGTCGGAGAATATAAAAATGTCAGTGATAAAACATTTAGTCGAAAAGATCGATAATAATTCAGGAAAAAGGTAACGAGTTTACACCGTAGCACTTTGTTGAATTTTCTCTTTATAATCGTATTACTTACTAAAAACGAAGAAAATAATACAAAAAAAAGGAGAGAAAAATAAGAAGAAGAAAAAGAGAAAATAAAAAGAAAAAAGAAAGAGAGGATGAATGAGAAAGAACAATAAGCTAAATACAAATCAAAGAAAGATAAAAAAGCTATTGGCAATTTATATTAAAGAACACTTGTTTTTATATCATCAGCTTCGTCACAATTTTTTTTTATTTGTTTTTGTATTTTTTTGTTGTTTTTAAATTTTTCCATTTTTTTTTTGTTTTTATCATGACAACAGTGTTTATTATAATTCCGACGATCGTTTCATAACTGTGTTAATGCGTTAAAGAAGTTTTATTTCAATAATCAAAATTTCTATACTTTCTGTCAGTAAAGTTACCAATAATATCCCGAGAGTGAGAAAAATGACAAACGGGTGTACATATCACAGATGTATATAGGGTGTTTCAGTAAAACTTTACAAATTTTTTTTCTTCTCATTTTCAATAACTATTGCATATATTCTTTTTTTTTTTTTATATAAATTATTTAAGATATATAAGAATACATACTTTTATATAATCGTACGATGCATATAGCAGGTATACAAGATGAGTCAAACATTTGCATCGACAATAATATGACTTTTTATTTTAGAAATATATCTTTTTTCTTTTCTTTTCTTTTCTACAAAATCTAGATATTTTTTCCGTCTTAACCCTTTAAATCTTTCATCGATGAAATTTCACTCCAAGAAGGTGATTAAGACATGGAATCAAATGCGTTGGATGTGATCGATTTATCGAAATCATCATGATTTTATTTGCAATCATTGTGAAATATAAATAAATTTTCATTCAATATTAAATTAAAACAAAAATCTTTCAACAGAATTTCTTTTTCTTATTAATTTTTAGAAATAAAGAACGATATACCGCGATAAAATTTCATCAACGATACCATTGACGTAATTTTTTTATGATAAATTTTTTTTATATACAGATTACAATGAATCCCCTTTAACTTTATCGAAGGAAACAAGCAATATAAGCAGACAATAATAAAATAATCATTGATTGAATCACCCTGTATAGAAACACGTATTTCCCTTACGACAAATCTAAACATAAAGGAGTCGATCCTTGGCCGTTGGACCGAACAACGCACGACGAATGTTTGCACTTGCTGACCAGAAGATTGACGTGGGTTTCGCTGCGAAATAGAAAAGAATTCCCAATGCAATCCGCCAAATCTTCGAACCGCGACGTCCGTCATCGACGAACCAAGGTAAAAAGAAAAAATGGAGAGAGCATAAATACGGTTGAAATAATGCCGGTCTTGGCATTCTCTTCGAGGAAGCCAACGTGTTCTAGTCGTATCGCGGTAACCATATCGGACAAAACAAAAAAAGAAGCAGAAGAAGGAAAAAGAAGAGGATAGAAAGAAATCTAGAAAAAAATTCAGGAGCAACAGGTACGAAAAAAAGAAAGAATAAGAGTGAGAGAGATAGTCTCGCTCGATCGAAGCTTGACTCATTTCACTTACGTGGCTGATCGAGCACGAAGTCGTTCCACTTAAACCGAGTCTGACTTATCGCCAATATGTATCACTTAGTCTACAAGATTCTCTTTACTTTATCAACAAGAATGACTAGTAGTACATCGAGTAATATATCGCGAGAAACGCCCTGATGACGTTATCAGGCTACTTTGAACTTATTTAGAAATTACAGGATAAATAAAAAACAAGTATATAATACTATATTCGAAGTCGTCATCTTTTTCAGATTTTAATGCCGACGCGAAATCATCAAGCTTTCGTTAACTATTCGAAGTTATGGGGGAGGGGTAGAGAAAAAAACAAAAAAAAAAAAAAAAAAAAAGAAAATTTGTCTTTTCACTCTATTATTGCGTAGAAACCTGAATGAAAAACACCTGTGCCACTAAACTTGTTTGCGCTTTGTCTCTTAACCGCAAACACGTTGTAGTTCTCACGACGCATTACCAGCCAAGAACGATGTGTGCGTATCTAAAATTAGAGGAAAAGAGAGAGAGAGAGTGAAAAATAGTGAGAGAAAAAACGAAGTTCGATTTTTTATTGTGCTATTTGACGAAATCGCATTCAATGGATTTAAAAAAAAAAAAAATGATCGTTTTCAGATATGGAAAAAGCTATGGTCGTTGTGATAATATTGTTACTATCTACGGTGACAACCAACGGACTAGAGGTTAGTAAAAGAAAAAACAATTTTGTCAATTAATTTTATCTTGTAAAAAAAAAGGAATAATAGCAATGAGCCCTTTTAATATTTGGTATTGTTTTTTTCTTTCTTTTCCTTTCATTTTTTTTTACTTTTTTTTTTCTTTTTTTTTTTTTATAAGATCAAATATCTCCGTGGAATATCTCTCGATGATGCGGAAAAACAATCGGTGGTTGGCAAAGAAATCGATCGAGACCTTGGGAACAATGTTAATCGAGATTTGATTGAAGATGAGAACAAAGAAGATCGTAAAAGCTTCGATTTGGAACAACCTTCAATAGCCGTAATTGGGTAAAGGATCGTTGTCAAATAATCATCTAACCGTCAAAGTGATTCGTAATTTTTCTTGACAACTAAATTATATAAATTATTAAATTTATAAAAAGAAAAAAAAGAGAAAGAGAAGTTCCTGAATGTCTATTGCAAAGAACAATTAAATCATAAAGTCGATAATCTGGAATAATTTTTCGATTTCAGGGAAACCGATTTGATGAAAAAGTATCCAAACATGGCTAAATCTATTCTACAAAGATCAAAGTGTCCGAGTTTGAAGATATTATTGGATCTTTCGTCAGAATGCAACAGATCGGCACGAAAATGTAACACTCGGAAGTATCGTAGGCAAATCGAAAAATGGTCGATTCCACAGCCATTCTACGTTGACGAACCAAGATGGGTCGAAATCGAACTCGATTATGAAGAGCATCTACCATATTATTTCAATAACGAGAAGGACTCTTTTTTCGTGACGCGTGGAAAAAAAATCTTCAGGCCGAAAATCGAAGAACAAGATTTTTCTAAAGCGAATGAAAATAATCGCGAGAAGTTTCTCGAAAAATCGAACGAAGAGTTCATTGAGGATACCAAGATCAAGAGAAACGAATCGAAAAGAAAGGAAGAGAGAAGGAAGGCTATTGAATTGGGTACTCGTCAATTGGAAGAGTTGATACGTAATTTTGAGAGAACAGAAGAACCATTTGTTTTAACACGAGGAAAGAAACTTCATGTGCAGAATCGCGAATATTCAACATTAGACGAAAATTTAAAAAAGGAGACATTAGAAACGAAATTACTTGAGAAAATAAAAAAACGTTCAGTAATCAACGGACCTACGTATTACATGACTATGATTAATAAAAATACAAGTTCTTTTCTAAATGGGATGAACAACGTGACCTTGTCCAAAGAACAATACCGTTTACGAACGAAAAGAAATTCTTGCGAAAATTTAGCCTGTCATATTGATGATTCCAAAAAGATACGTTTGATGAAGAATCTTGAAAGGGCCATTTCTGATTCCGAACAAAAGGACAAACGTTCGGACATTTATGACATATTCGAGGAACCATTCGTCATTTCCAAAAACAAAAAGAAATCAAAGAGTATAGATCAACGTAAATCCAGAATCGTACCGATAGATTATGATGAATCGTTCGATTCTCTCGAGACTGCTAAACAAATTATTCAACGATTGATCGATTCTAGAACATGCACTAAAGAACAATGTAATGATATTATGAAATTTATCATGGAAAATGATATGTTGATGACTAATAGAGATCGTAGAAACATCCTTGATGAATTGCTCAGAAAATACTATCAGTTTTACGTCGTTAAGGGTAAGAGAATTTATTCGAGTAATTCTTTAGAAGAAGATCGACTTAAATCCAACGTGGATTAACGCAGTGAACTCTCTTCGAAAGGTCGTTTATCTTATAACATTAAAAACATTGAGGATAAAAACATTAAACATTAAGAAGATTCTATCTTGGACCGCATCAATTTTATCTTTATCTTTTTTTTTTTTTTGGAAGATATTAAAGCAATGAAAGCAAGAACATACGATAATTTTGATGACACTTCTGACAAATGTGTGAACACTATAGTAGTAAAGTATACACGGCTGTCACGAAAAGATTGTAAAAATAAGAATAAATAAGTACTTACTGCTAAGAAAGAAATTAGAATTATCTTTGTCATGCGTACTTATAATATGTTTCGACTGATGACGTAAACGAAAAATAGTTCCCTCCCTTTCTTTCTTTCTCTCTCTCTCTCTTTTCTTTTTTTTCTGCTTTTTTCTTTTTTTTTTTTCAAGTACATTTAAATTTACGCACATATACGTTTCATCCGTTAATACGCATCGCCATTGAATTTTAACATCTAAAGAGTGTCACGAAGAAGCATTCGCATGTACAAAAACAATTGAGTGGAATTAATCTTATCCTGTCATCCTTGTCCACCGTACCATGATTACTAATTCTATTAACGAACGTTTAAATTCGATGATAAAAATAATCGTTATCTTGAAATATTTTTTAAATATTTTTAAGAATATATATATATATATATATATATATATATATATATAATTTGTTTTACTTATGAAAAAAAATTTTTATAATATTAGTATATGTGTGTGAGTATATATTATAACAGCATTTTTCTAATTAACTTTTAAATTTTTCGACTAGAAATAATTTTTTTTATAAAATTTTTTTTATAAAAAATACGATAATTTCGATGACACTTCTGACAAATGTGTGAACACTATGATAGTAAAGTATGCACGGGTGTCACGAAAAGATTGTAAAAATAAGAATAAATAAGTACTTACTGTTAAGAAAGAAATTAGAATTATCTTTGTTATGCGTACTTATGTTATGTTTCGATTGATGACGTAAACGAAAAATATTTCCCTCCCTTTATTTCTTTCTCTCTCTCTCTCTCTTTTCTTTTTTTTCTGCTTATGTTTAATTTTAAAAATTAAAATTATTTTTTCTATAAAATTTGTTTTATACAAAAAATAAATAAAAAGATAAAAATTTTGTCATCAGGAGACGAAGACATCGGCCATATTTTTACAAGAAATTTAAGTCATGAACTTAACTCGACAAAAATTTATGACCGAGACGAACATGGTGATCTTTCAATGTGGAAGAAGCATATATCTAAGTATCGCATAACCATATGCTACCCTGTCTTTTTTTTTTCACAATTAATTTCCAAGTCCTTTTGAGATATTGTAAAAGATAATCATAAAAAAAGTCATTTCGAATTATTCGTATATCATTAAGATTTAAAAATTGGAAAATAAGGATCGAAGGTGATTTGAATACATAAGTTCTTCTTTCTTTTAAATCTTTTTTAATCTCATCTTAAACCTCTTTTGCACGTAATTTAATATTGTTATTAAAATTTTGTGCGTGTTTCAAAATCTTAAAAAGTCAAATTAAATCAATAAAAATTATTGGATATTTTGACTTTGATACGTTGTTTTTTCTTCTAAGAAAAGCCAGAAAAAAGAGAGAAAGAGAAAACTGTTTCTTTGTAAATTTTTCATATGTTATTTTCGTGAAAACATATAACACGTCTTTGAGTTTTGAAATAAAATCGTAAAAACCATCCTGGCCATATAAATCTTGCAATAAGTACGAGCCTGTAGTAATATCCTACGAGCCGGTGAACGATTGAACGAACCAATACAGAGGATACGTCATCGCGAAGAAAACCGTGGAAAAGAATCATTAAGTAACACGCGATGGGGAGAACAAATTTTTATACACCTACACAAAAAAAAAGCTTCTGTTTTGCTTCTTTTCCGTTCTTTTTCCTGCGTCGTATCAGTGACGTTAATGCTGGGAACAGAAAGAAAAAAAAAGAAAAAATAGAAAACAAGAAGAAAAAAACCAAAGAGGAAGATAATAAGAAAACGAGAAAACTCGTCCAAACTATTTACAGGTGTAAATGATCCGCTTTAAGATTATGAATAAAAATAAAAGTAAAAATAAAAATAAAAATGAAGATAAAACTAAAAATAAAAATGAAAATAAAAATACATATAAATATAAAAATTAAAATTAAAATAAATGGATAAGACAAGGATAAAACGAGGATCAAGTGAATGGATAGGAAAGGACGAAATAAGAGTAAAGGATAGGAAGGTGGGAGGTTAAAAGCGTGATCGAGCGTGTGAGACAAAGAGAGGACGATTTTGCGCAATTGGAAGGTTGCCTGTAGCATATAAGACGAGCGACGCGCATCCCGAGTTGCCACTAGACAACTTATACCACACCAGTCTATAGCTTTCGTAAATAAAAGTAGTAAAAAGGATTTCTTTCATTAATTATCGTATTTTAACATACTTTACACACCGACATTTTTTTTATATATATATAAATACTTACACATACATACATACGTATTTGTGTACGACGTAATAATAGAAAAAAAAAGAAAGTGCATCTATTTCGTGTGAAATTTTTGTAAAAAATTTGACGAAGTTAAAGTTAGGTAAGTTATCGTTCAATATTAATCTTCTTTTTTTATTTTGAATAATTTATTACGATGCATATGATCGATCCTTTTATAAATAAAATTATTAAAAATGTTTAATATAATGAAAATATTTAACTTCAATGTAAATGAAATTTTTCTATTGTATTTCTATATGAGAAAACTTTTTTAATAGATCCATTATTTTCTTTCATTCGATATTAAAATTAACATAACAATGATATATTAACGCGTTATTCTTACAATTATCGTTAAGGTATTCATACATTGAAAAGCAAATATGAACGATTTATAAAAACGAATGTGAAACTCCGTGACGGCTTTTGAAAGCATGTACTAACGAAATTTTCGCGCGACCTTCTCGACACAAAACTGTACTATGCGCTTTCTATCCCTCTGCCTTCCTCTCATCGTCTCTCGATCGATTAATGCACATCATAAAAATGTTCTACAGCGCGATAAAAAAAGAAAACGAAATTAGCAAACAACTGTCCTGTATCTTCCTATGGAATGTATGACAAAGAAAAAAAAACAAAAAAGATAATAAGATAGGAAAGAAGAAAAATATTGGGAACAATGAACGAATTATCGATTATATTTTTTCATTAAAATACAGTTAAATTATAAATTTGAATAACGTTTTTAAAAAATTTTTAAATCGAACAGAATTTAATCATTCTGAAACATTATTTTGTAAACACTAATCGACCATATCCATTATATATGTACATACGTATATATCTTATTTATATCACGTAAAATCTTTACTAGGGGTGATCGAATATGATTGATAAAACATGCATACCGGGTATCCACACGCGCTTTTTCGTTTTTATTTCATCTATATAAAAGTCTATATTTGTGAATATATTTTATTTGAGCTTAGTTGATAAAAAATTCAAAATCGGTCGGGACGAACATTATCTTAGGGATATTAAAAGAAAATTAGAAATCAAAATGATTAGACAAAATGATTCTTATTCGCTAGATATAAACAGAAAAGGAGAGAAAGAAGGAAAGAGAAATAGAATATTTTCATTTAACACAAAAATACTGCAAATAATAAAAGAAATTCCTAATATGGTGTAACAAACAAACAAAAAATAAAAAAAGATTAAAAAATGCTTGTTGAATGAAAGAAGAAAGAAATAGTAGATATAATTTTTAATATTATATGAATGGCGTGTGTATTCGTCAGCTTAAATCTTGTAAGCGCTTTTACTTTTCCCTTTATATTTTCTTCTTTTCTTAATTTCGCTCAAAAGAACAATCTGCTAATTGTATGCGAAATATAAGAGCCATAGGGATGGTATTTGTAAGGGCAGAGATATAAAATAATATAGAGATATAGAATAATAGATTACTTTTTCAAATTTCACTTCACGCAATAAACAAGTCGGAATTAAGAATTCAAAAAGAAATTGCTCTTCGTTACTCGATAGCTTAATAAATTATTGAATTGTTAAAGAATTTTTTATACGAGAAATCACTTTAGTGCTTTCATCGAAGTCTCTCGGAATAACGGTGACGCGTCGGCGCACGTTTAACTCGTTCCCTACTAATATTAATCTATTTTAATATTTATTAATTTTTTTTTATTCATATTATATCTTATAAAAATGTCGAACAAAATATGTAACAAAAAAATAAAAAGAAACATTAATTGCTACTCGAGTCAAGTAAATTATCGGAAAATATTATTGCATAAGAAAAATAATTAATTTTCGAAATACATTTGATTTTCTAACAACAAGTAAATTAATTTTTATGAATAATATGTGATGCGTATATTAATTGGATAGAGTTAATTTTATTTTTTGTTTGTTTGTTCGAAAAAATAATACAAATTGATAATGACGCAAAACCAAAATCAAAATCAAAATCATTATGTTTAAATTTTAATTTATTGAAATATAATAAAACAATAACATTTTCTTGAATCTTATAATTAGATATGTGGCTATTACTTTCAATCATTATCGCTCGTGCGATTATCGGAAGTTCAGATGCCGAAACCATGAACTCGATGCAACAAAAATTCGGAGATACTAATAAGGATGTTAATTCGGTCGGATTATTTGGGATGAATCTCGATGAGAGAAAAGGTAATTGAAATATACTTATTCTAGAATAAGTGGGAAATAAAAAAAAATTTTTAAGTGGTATAGGTATATCAAAATAATTAAAAAAAAGTACATATAAATATATGATCTATTTAACTTTGTTTTCGAGTTATAAAGAATTATATATCATAATAATTATTTTATTAATTGGACGTAGTGTCTTTTCGTGAAATAAATAAACGAAGTTTCCAACAAATCCGAGTAACATCGAAACATATGGGGATGGTAAGATAATCATTAATAAAATGTTTGCATGCTTGTCTTCAAACACAAAAAAATAATTTCAAATTTCTTATAAAAAGTTAACATTTTGAAAATCTTTTTTATATTTATATAAAATTATATTATAATTATTTATATAATATTTACTATTATTTCAAAACAAAATCAAATAAGACATATGTTTATATGAACTTTTTTTTATTGTTTATATATATTGAAGTGAGCTCTAAAATATTTCTTACTTATTCTAGGACACTTTGTATATAAATTAATTAATTCTATTCATTTGCCAATCATTTAATAAAAATATTGCAATTTTATAGAATATGATCTCCAAAAAAGTATAAATAAACGGTTCGTCGAGGGATCAAACATGTTGTATGTTTTGAAAAATAGCAAGATTTTGCCTGCAGTCTCATGGTTATACTTACCAACAAATAAACGAGTAAGACATATTTATATTTAATATATTTCATATGATATTTTAATAAAACAGATAATTTTCTATGATATTATCGTATTTATAATTTCAACCAGAGCTTACGATCGAGCGAGTTGGATTTTTCTGAAGAAACGAGAAATCCCTTCTTCAGTCGGTGGGATGGCAAACGAATTAGTTCTTTCAGATCAAAGAATCAACGATCAACTCGCATGCCGTTTAACAGCTGGGGTGGTAAACGAGCTCACGGATATTTGGATGACAAAGCAAATTTCTTAATTATGAGGGGCAGCAAATCGTTTTCTGACAAGAACGCTCACAAGAACTTTGTCGAATATGCCAAAAGATTGTCTAACTTTGGAAGAAGAACACCATTTTATAGTTGGGGAGGCAAGCGAAATGATAATACAGAAATTGACATAAACAAGAACATCAATAATATTCCTGACGAAGAGATAGAATTTTATTTACCAAAAGGTATACCTTCTATAATATATGTTGCTTTATTATAATTTCAATATCAAATATTAGGTGGACCGGAAAGTAATATCGCTTTCTTAAATCAAACGAATTAAATTCAAACGAATAAATTTTTAACAAGTTTTTATTTTTAACCACAATCAAATATCGACATGCGCAGAAACGACATTACTTTCCTGTCCACCTAATACATCATCCAGTAGCTTACTCATCCAAATGTTACAGACGATGCAATGGAAGATATAATCTTGGATGGAAATGAAAAACGTGTTGCGCAAATGAAAACTAGATCACGAATAGGTTTTAATAGTTGGGGAGGAAAAAGAAATGATAATAAGGAATTTCTGTTACCTTTAAATAATGAATCAGAAAATTTCGAAAATGTCATTGATAAAAACATTAATTCCACCGATCAATTATCAAAAGAAAAACTTATTAATAAAAAGTCTAGAAAACAAGGTTTTAACCCTTGGGGTGGTAAAAGAAGTATAAATGAAGAATTTGTGATCATTCCTAATAATTATGATCTTCATGACAATGATCCAGCAAAACAAAAACAGGACTTCTTTCCATGGAGTGAATAAGTTGATTTAAGATACCAATAAAATCAGTTATTTGCTTCTACGAAGAAATTGTAAAGTCGATAAACTAATTGATATTATTTCTATTTAAAAACTATCTTTGCAGTTTCATAAAAAGTATTTATTTTATATTATTCTATATTATTTATTATTAAGCATCGATTGAGTAATCAATCACTCTTTCTATTGTCTTTTCTGATATCCAATATCCAATATCCATAGATCTATTCTCTAACTTCCTTCAAATTATTGTTATTTTATTCATGCAATTATATTATTATATTGAATAAAGAATATATGCAACTTCTTTATGTAGCCTGTATATAAATGTTAAAACGTTTAAAAGGAATAGATGTTTACAAATGTTTCCAATTGTGTTTCTATCTTAGATGATGAACGAACATTATCAATATCTCCTTTAAATAAATATACTATCACTTTTTTTAACTTCACATTTTTTTACTTTTTAAATAATTTCATGATATTTACACATCATATATAACCTATAATTATAAACTGTCATAATTTAACCTTTAACAAGGAACTTGAAATCTTAAATACATTATTAATATTAGACAAATTAATGATATATCTATCAATGAAAGATATTAAAAATAAATAGTAATACAAATCATAAAATAGATAAGATTTATACAAAAAAAAGAATGAAAGTAACAGTACACTACAATAACTTTTGTCTTTCATTAGAATTGCAAATTTGTACAATAATACATACAATTACTATTTCTATTTAGTAGATTATGTTACGAATATTAAAGGAAAATAAAAACAAAGAAAACACTTACAAATGTTGTAAGGTTAATAAAAAACAGATGAAAATACACTGCACGAATCACAATAAGTCACAATAACAACACTCTTATTTTTTTTTCTGAAGGTTGCAACACTGTATTGTATCCCTCTATAAATATCTGGCGTGTGGCGGGAAATTTTCAATCAATAACAAGACAAGATTGAACTTGAATACTTTTGAATGCTATAAAATATAGTGAATCAAAAGTATTTTCTTCCAAAGATACAAGGGCTTCTAGATAAACTCTGGCAAAAATTTTAAACTGATGAAATTGGAGACAATCGTGAGATAGACAAAACGGCAGTCGCAACAAAATAAGTAGAAAAAAACTGATAAATTTGCAAGTATATTTGGTAAGTTTTAAGACTTCCAATAATAGACAGTATATATTATTAATGAAATATCAACGCAATAAAAATGGGGGATGGATATAATGAATTATATTTATTGATATGTTCTTCATTCAATTGTACGTAGACATATATTTATATAGTACATCGATATGTGTACATACATAATAATCATTTTACTAATCGTCATAATTATTCTTTGCGTTATATACACTTTTATAATTTTTTCATCGTAGCAACCAGTCAATCATTTCGCCCAAAATACAATCTATTAGAACATATTTTTGCATAAATTATTTTGAATTCTTTATAGCTAACAATTAAATTTTCATATAAGATATTATATAATTAAAAAGTAATCTTGATCTATTAGATAAATTTCTAAAGAAATATTAACAGGTAAACAAAGAATCAGTTTTGAATGACATGGGATGTTTTGAAATTATGTTTTAGTATAGATCAGAAAAACTAAGTTCATTAACATTTAATAATATACAGAAATATGACAGTATATTTTACTAAATTTGTTTAGATATTATGACTCCAGTTATTTTATAACTTCTGTTGGATAACAGGATGTCATTAATACATATAATAATTATTTGAATATGAAACATTAAATAAAAGTATAATTAATAAGTAACATTACAAAAAATTATAAAACATGTTTCAAAATATATTTAAACATTACCAAATCTAGAAAAAATTAGTTGATATAAAAATATTTCTTTGTAATTAGAAAATTTCAATTAAAGAATCTATTACATTTTAATCTTGAAAGAATGAAAAAAAATATGTTCAAATCTTCTGCATTATTTGATTTGTTTACCATACTTTGATCACCAAGCATATGATAATGGTGCATTTTATTGTTAGGAGATACTTTCTTTAATCTACATACTTTGTAGTCATAGAATATTGTAAGACATATTTCAACTATCTTACTGATAGATTCATTAGCCTAATAAAGACTTTTTTCTTTCATATTTGTGCCTTAATCATAAAGTATGTAGGACTATATTAGATTATGTTTAGGACTAGGATTAAGAATTAAAATACAAAGCTTGTTCCTCTTCCAGCCTAGGAAATCTGCTGATCGAGCTTACTAGAAGCATTCACCAAAAACATCTCACTTTATAGAAGGAATAGCGATTGTTTTTAGAAAAGTACAGAGGAAAGAAATTCGTGCATTTCAGGTACATCAGCTGCATAAGAAATATAAAGTAGTATCACACTTATTCTGTTCCATCCCATCTCATTAGTTTGATATTTTTGGTAATAGTTTCCTTCAACTTCGACTCGCATTTGCTATTCTAAGAAATTATATAGGGAGGTATATAGTTCAGATTTTTTTGAAGTATATGAATACTAGTATAAGATAAATTCTTGCTAATAGTGGTACGTTTAGGACTAAATTAGATATACAAATATTGTGCGAGCTTTAACATTGCAGATGACCAAAGTATGGTATTAAAAGGAAAAGTATCACTTTTATGAGGTACACAAATATAGATGTAGATATATCTACTTTATAACATTCAGAGAAAAATATATTCCTATCTAGTGCTATATAGGGTGTCTCATTTTAAACGATATGCCCAAATATCTCCATTTCTATTGATTTAATAAACAAATTTTTCATATAAAAGTTACTAGTATTTTGAGGAAAAAATTTATTGCAACTATTTTATAGAGAGCGCTATTGTCAACATAAAGAAGTCATAATTTTTTAGAATGGAAGTCAATATTTCAGCCAAACAAAAATCATAGATTATCAGTACAAATTTAATGAGCATTTACAATATAGGTACTTAACTTATCATCGATATTTTATCGAGTTATGAAGTCTAAGAAACTTTAATTGCAATAATGTTATTTATGACTTCTGAAAGATACTAATGATCATAACTTCAAAAATATATGAAAAAAATAAATAAAATAAAAAAAAGCAAATTAAAAATTAATTAGTGGTTATCAAAGAAATGTTAACAGGAAAATTGATCGCATTATTGCGATTGCACGCAATAATTACATTAAAATGCAACGCAGTACGTTAAGATTCAAAGTGCAATAACTCAATGATATGTCGATAAAAAGGTACAATATAGATGTTCGTTGGATTCCTATTGATATTCTCTACAACTTTTGTTAATCTTAAAATATCAATTTCTATTTAAAACGATCGTAATGATTTTCATATTTTGACAATAGCTCCTTCTAGGATGAAATTGTAATATATATTACATTTTCCCTTCGAAACGTAAAAACTTTTATTTGAAACATTTGTTTGTAACAATGAATTTAAAATGAAACATCCCATATATATATGTATATGTCGTGTATGTGTGTATATATGTGTGTATGTATCTATGTGTATGTGTATTTATGTGTATCTATGTGTATGTGTGTGTATTTGTGTATCTATGTGTATGTGTATATTAAATATCTTTTTTTACCATTTACCCTTATATTCACGTCATTGTTATGCATTTTTTTAATGATTTGGGATATTTAATTGCTTCGCTATAGCCTCTTACTATACATCTAGAAACGAAAAATAAGGTAACTCTTTCTCTTTCTTTCTCTCTCTCTCTCTCTCTCTCTCTCTCTCTATATATATATATATATATATATATATATATATATATATATATATATATATATATATATATATAACTTTCATACATTCTTTCTATTTCTCTCTCTTTCTCTCTTTAATTTTTTCATACACTCTATCTCACTCTCACTCTTAAATAATCGATAATCGCACAAGTTAACAATAATACTGATATAGGCTTTTTTCAAAATGCTTTCCTATGAACAGTCACAATTTTTTTCGTTCTTTGATTCTAGCGTCTGCATTCCTCTTGAGAAACGCAAATCAAATGAGGTGGTTCTTTTTTATCTTAGTTTTCTATTTTTCTTTTTTCTTTTTTCTTTTTTCTTTTTTCTCTTTTCTTTTTGTTCATTTTGACGTACGAATTATCTATCATATGTTATATTGACTAGATAGTAAAGCACTACGACTAGAAAAAGAAAAAAAAAGAAATTTGAGCTCTACAATAATTATTTTCAACTAAAATCAACGAATTAAATTTCGCATTCGGCTCATCATGACCTTAATATGTCGTTTTTGTTGGGTAGATGACTGTAACGATTGTAAGATTTACAATTGGTACCATTACTGGACATCTGTAACAAAAAAAAAATATACATTAATTCGTGTTAACGTATACATCGTCTGTATTTTCTATCTTATATCGTTAATAAATTATAACGAATCATTCGCAATGTTTAACGAAAATGCATTTCTATAGAATTTATTAATTTATTTATTTATACAAAATTTCTATTTATACCGTATTAATAACGTCTATATATATATATAGACATATATATAGACTATATATACATATTTTTTATTTATTTCTTCTTTTTTCTTCCTATTTTTTATTTTTTATTTTTTATTTTTAGATGAAATTGGAAACCACGATCATATTCATGTAGAACGGAAGACACAAAGATAACTTTGAAATTCGAGTTAAGAAATTCGACATTAAGTTGGAATTCGAAGTATCTTTTGGAAAGTCATACATAGTTTCTTAACCTTTGAGACCGATTAAGACCTCTCACATAAATTATCGAATTTCGAAAGTTTTCTTCATTGGTGGTTCATTATTTATTATCAGGACACGATACCTTCATATAAACGAAACAATGAAGTTAGAGAGACTTTAAACAATACTACCTCCAAGTATGTACCGACTTGATCGCTCACACACAAAATATATACGATGATGAATATAGACACATACATATTCGCGCATATATATACATATACATACGTACACGAAGGAGAAACTTTTAAAGTAGTCCTTGCATTATTATTGTTTCGTCGTCGGTATTCAGATAATACACAGTTTTGTTGAAAATGTCACGTGATTCATATACTCCCCCGAGTTTTCATTATGAAGTGAAAAAAAAAATATTTCTGTACTCGCAAGTAAAACGCACAGATACATATATAAATCATAAATTTTTTAATATTTTCACAATTAAACATCTTAAATCTTGCTCTCTTAGAAGATCTACTCTTAAAATGATTTATAACGAATTAAATTATTTTACAAATCGATCTAACGAATGAATTTAAATTGAAATTTTTAGAGTTTGTTTTGTTTTTTTTTGGTTTCTTTTTTTTTTTTAAGACAGAAAATTGATCATACGAACAGATCTCGCATTCTTTCTCGATTTATGGAAAGTGGATGTGGGCACTTTTAATTTCTACAACGAATAATAAATAATGAGTGAGGTAACTGATATTTTGAAATATAATCTTATTTCGAAGAGAATAATGATATATTAAAAAACAGAAGAATAAAAGTATTATCCACTTTTAACTCAATATTATTTTCTATATCCTTTCAAATATGTCTTATTTGAATAATATATTATTCAATAAAATCGAATAATGTGCTAATGATCATATAAAATATATTACAGAATTTGTTATATTCTCAAAACAAATTTTCAATTTTAACGAATAATCGATACAATATATATATATATATCATAATATTCGTTATGAATGTTACACATGAATGTTATATAAAACGAAACAATACGAAAACGAATAAGAAATAAAAATGAAAATATGAAGTTATAAATATAGTAATTTTAAGCCAGTTATTTGATATCGATGAGAATAAAAGGTTATTTGAAAGACGTTAATGAAAAAGTTATAAATATTTCGAATGGTAGTTAAATAAAGTTATGTTCAATAACTCCAAAGTTTGATAGAAATATAATAGAAGAGAGCTTGAAAACCTAAAGAAAATACATGCTAGTAGATGAAAAATATTAATCCCTAAAACACTAGAGAATGAAATTTAATAGAAGCCGATAAAAAGACTGACAATGGCCCTTTTTTTGATGATTGTTACTATTATTATTATAATTATCATTTTTTTTTGTTTTTTCTTTTTATGAAAACGACTGATTTGAGTAAGAGAAGAAACAAAGTGCGTGATTCGTATGAAACATTTATTTTTATAATAATTATTGAATTATTTATTTGTATATCTATACACACACACACACATATATATATATATATGTATATATATATTGTTTTTCCTTTTATTCAAACTCTAAAATTACCTAATGCCACGGTCGGGCCCGTCTTCACGTCGATCCTTTTGATGTTATCAAAAACATTTTTGAGGCTGCCGTTGTCCACGTATGGAGCTCTCGCCCATTTTTTGCCTCTCACGCCTACGAATTTTCCCCGAATCTCCCATCGTGGATTTTTCTTACCGCGAATTCCGAAATATCGGAAGGGCGATCGCTTTTCAAATTGGTATGACGATACGCCGTCTCTTCTATCGTTTGTATCGCCTGCTCGAAGAAATATTTCAAGAATGGGCCATGGTCATCAAGGTTAATTATTTATCATTGTTAATTATTTTATTATTATTTTTTTTCCTCTTTTTTCTTTTCTCTTTAGTTCCGCCATAGAAAAAATTCTAATCTAAGTGCTCTCTCTTTCTCTTCGTCTATTTTTATTTTCGTATGTACCATCGATCAAGAGAATTACTCTATCTTATTTTTTTTTTTGTACCGACGAAATAATAAGAAAAAGAAAAAAAAAGAGAAAAAGAAAATAACGGAGTGGTATGTTCGTTCCGAAAAAACAAAAAGCTTATCAAAACTCCACTTTCTAATTTATTTATTTATTAAATATATTCACAATAGAGATTTACCTTGGAATTCCGTCTGCGCTGTTTTCTCATTGATTCCATAAAGTTGTATGACGTTTCGTTTGCCTCTCATACCTTGGAAACCCATGGGTGCACGTTTGTCACTATCCTTTTTACCCCTCATACCTTGGAAACCCATCGGCGCTCTTTTTTCGTAATCGATCGGATCCATGAAATAATCCACATAATTATCATTGATGCCCTCCCTTTCTTGAATTTCCTAAAAGTTATCGAAATTAAAGTTATTAATATATACCCGAACCACGATCTCCTATTTTCGAAAAAAAAAACAAACAAACACAAAAAATAAATGTGAACGTTTCTTTTGATAATTTGTAGGGTCGATATAATAATAATGTGGAGATTAATCAGCTTACCTGTAAACCCATAATAGCACGTTTTTCTAGTTCTTCTATCATTTCATCGTAGAGAGCCTTCTTTCCTCTCATTCCCTGAAATCCCATGGGAGCTCTTTTCTCCCACTCCATTGGGAATGCTTCTTTCTTTCCATGTATACCTGGAAATCCCATCTCCAATGACCTCTTCTCATATTCTTCTGGATAGTCGAACAAGTGGGTTTGCTTACCCCTCATACCTTGGAATCCTTTTGACGTTCTCTTCTCGATCTCCTCTAGTACCTATTCGAGCATCAATTGCATTTTAGAATCATTATTGATGATTCATGTTGTATACCATGAGAAACGTAATTGATTACGTACGATTTACATACATAGATAGATAGATTGATAAATCGTCATTCTATTATATTAATCTTATATTACGAAGTGAATTTATTAATATTTTAAATGTCAAACATGCTTCAATAGTGAGATTGACAAATCAATAAGTATATGAACTTCATGCGATAATATAATTCAAAAATTATGTAATTTTTGATAATTCTGTTTTAAATATGTATGTATGTATGTATATATATTCAGTACATTATTAATATAATTGGCGGAAAATTTAAACGATTAACGCTTAATAATTATAAAAAAAAGAAAAGAAATCAAAGTTTCATTGTTTTCAATCGCATATTATATATATATATATTATTATTATATATATATATTTTATATATATACAGGATGTTCCACATAACTGGAACAGATTATATCTTCTGAACAATTGAAAATAAATAAAAATGTTATGAATCAAACTTAAATGTTATCGAATGATGCATAATATGCAAAAAAAAACTTTTAGGTATTAGCAAAATACATTTGCATTTTTTTTTAATGCGAATATTTTTTAATGCTATATTTTTGACTGCATCAACTGTCAATCAATTTCGATTGCAGTCAAAGATATAGATTTTCATTAAAAAAAATGCAAATGCATTTTTCTGATGCATCGATGTATAAAAATACATAAAATTATTTGCGTATTATGCACCAACTGACACCATTTAACTTTATACATTTTTTAACATTTTTTAAACATTTTTTCTATTATATATATATAATAACGAAATCATTCCCGTCTGATTAAAAACTGCCACACATATACGTTTCCTATGGTAGCACTCAAAGTATTAAGCAATAAGCTCTACCTTACTAGGTAACGACTAAATGCCTATACGTACTTCTTCGAGAGATTTTTTTCCTCTCATTCCTTGAAATCCCATTGGTGCACGTTTATAATACTCATCATCAGACATAGCTTTTTTTCCTCTCATACCTTGAAATCCCATTGGTGCTCGCTTGTCATAATTATCTTGGAAATAAGCATCCTCGAAGTCAGGAATTAGAAAATTGTTTTTTCCTCTCATGTCTTGTAATCCCATAAGTGCTCGTTTATTAGATATTTCTACCTCATGTGGAAAATTGTCCTCATTGTTAATTAAGTCCTTTTTCCCATGCATACCCTAAACATGTTTCGAATAGGATTAAAAAAAAGAATTTAATTGACGAACATACAATAAATTTATTTCTTTTTCTTTTTTCTTTTTCTTTTCGAATAACAAAATTTTACCTGAAAACTCATGGGTGTTCTTTTGGATAAACCACCGTGTTGAATAGATGTGAGATCATCTTTTCTACCACGTATACCTTGAAAATTCATCGGACCACGTTTGATAGAAAACGGATTGTTCGAAGACAAATCCTCGGCAAATGAAAGAACGATCGACGTTGCGAGTAAGATGAACGAGCTGATGAACATTCTGTAAGAAACAATAATCATTGTTTACATTGTTTATTTTACATTGTTAATACTTATTTTCTGTTATAATTCAAGAAAAATTTTATTATACCGTTTTATACGTATTATCAAAAAAAAAAAGAAAAAAATAAGAGAAAGTAAAGAATCTGAAGATTCGAGTTACGTGTTCTATGAATAAACAAGTGCCAATAAAATCTCAGTTATTTGCAAAAGAGTGACACATTTGGTATCCAAAAACTAGCTCAACCGAGGAATGAACGAAAAAAATGGTTTTCGCCGGAGGTGAACAAGGTTAAAAACGTCATTAAAATTCTATAAAAATCGACGAATATTTGATACGAAATCTCAATGACCATGATGAAATTTTTTATGTATATATTATATATATATCTGTGTCGAGAAAACTCAATCGTTTTCTGTTATTTTCATGGGGTCGAAGTTAATTCGACCGGTGGCGAATGTTGTTGTAAAAAAAATAAAAAAGAAAAGAAATCTGACATCCATGATGAATGTATAACTTTGCTTTTCTTTTTTATATTTCTCCTCGAATCTTTATAAGAGCTCGTTCATATCCATGCAATTAAAGCGTTGACTCTTAGCGTATTTTTTTTTCTCTTTTCTTTTTTCATTCTCTTTTTCCTTTATTTTTTTTTCTTTTTGCAGCAATGAACGAGAGCCGACGTTACGCTGATTGGATTCATTCGGTGAATTATTTTTAACCAACATCGTCGAGAGGATAATGATACTTCGCGATAGATTTAATCGCGTGCCTTCGATTTTCGCGTTCCTTCCAAAGAAGAGAGAATAAGTACGTTCTCGTTGATCTTTCCTAAGCATGAATAAGTGTGGAAATATTCGAGGAACGTGATTTAACAAATTACTATTATTATAGTTATAAATTATAGAATCCGTGAAGCTCTCGTTCGACGAAAATGGATGAGAGTCACGTTGACCTCGTTAACGTGTTAATTAATTTATCGATGGGTCAAACATACCACATTTCGATTGTCCCTCCTTAGTATACTACTACATGGTCAAGTTAATGATCTTATTATATAAATTTATATAATATATTATTTCTCTTTTGTCTCAGACTTTATTTTAAAGATATGATTTGACGATGTCAACGCTGTAATGACTATGAGAAAACCGATGGAAATTTATCACGTCATATAACATGCAAATATTTACAAAGTATAAACGTAGGAAGAAAAAAAAGAAAAGAAAAAAAACATTATTCATGCATAGAACTCTCTCTCTCTCTCTCTCTCTCTCTTTCTCTCTCTCTCTCTCTCTCTCTCTCTCTCTCTCTCTCTCTCTCTCTCTCTCTCTCTCTCTCTCTCTCTCTCTCTCTCTCTCTCTTCGACATGAATTTTGTATCACGACTGACTTTTCACCGTTACTGTTTCCTTTTGAAACGGTACGATGCAATAGGATAATCTCTGTACGTGCACAAAGCATAAAATGAAGTTCCTGAATAGAGAAGTTACGCAAGATATAAGAATGTTTTATGTCACCTAAGATAAATACATAATTTTTTTTTGTTCCTTTTTTTTTCTTTTTCTTTTTCTTCGTTTCCTTCTTTTACACGAGATGAAACATTTCCAAGAAATCCTCATATATTAGTAGTGATATAAATAAAAGGAAAAAACAAAAAACAACAAGTCGAGTTGACATTTCGTCATAATCTAACACTAAACGAACCAGAGCATTTGTGAAATACAAAATTATTCCAAATGTTGGGAATGACAAATTGACATTTAAGTTACCTACATATTTCATCCATCTCTATTTTCTCTCTTTTTCTCTCTTTCTCTCTCTCTTTTTCTCTCTTTCTCTCTCTCTTTTTCTCTCTTTCTCTCTTTCTCTCTCTCTCTCTCTCTCTCTCTCTCTCTCTCTCTCTCTCTCTCTCTCTCTCTCTCTCTCTCTCTTACTCTCATGACTATTTGAAAAAAATTATGTGAAAAAATATTTATCGGGCATAATATAGTTCTAAAAATAAAGAACACGAATATTATCATATTCACAATTTGTACATATATTATATCGCAAAAAGAGAACTTTTCTCATTTTCTCTTTATCTCGAAGTATACCTACAATTAATTAATTTGACTAAATGAAATAGTAAAATTATACGAAAGAAAAAATGGTTTAACTTCCGTTTCCTATTTTTTTTTTTCTTTTTTGCAAGACACACTTTGTTGTTCGCTAATTATTATATAACATTCAACAGGCAAAAAACATAAGCTTTCACACGAATTACGCATGTCGATTATTTCATTTGAAATTCTTTACGATTATGATATCTCGAATGTCCGACGAAATATTTTTGATCGATATTTAGGATTTTAATTTTTCGCAAATATTTTATATCTAAAGGAAGTCATAGTTTTTTATATTTTCCCCGAGTTTTTATTTTTGTTTTTATACGTATATATATACACACACACGAAAGTTTTTATATACATTACTATATTTCTATCTTTGAATTCGAATAAGAATATATTTATTTTTATAAAAAAAATAATGAAGTTGATAATTACATGTATTTCTTTATCAACTCTATCAATTTCATTTTCAATCATCATACATTTCTATCCGAAAGAAACACTTCAAAAATCGTCAATCTGATACCTTCAAAATGAAATCATAAAATAATTTCTCCTTATTATTACATAAATTCTCGTTAAACACAAGAACACGCATACGTAACATCGTAATGATGGAATCGCCGAATCTTTATTCGAAACATGTTTTAAGAGAAAATTTAAAGCGGCTGAAGAAAGACAGATAAAGAGAGAGAGAGAGAGAGAGAGAGAACCATTACACACCGTTAGACGAATATTCATCGGTATTTTGCTTTCGTGTTTAGAATTATTTTTAGGATTGACGAAATTTCTCGTGTAAAATTTAATCATAGACGAAGTTTACATAAGGGTTGTAGTAGCATGAGCACTCGAGGACTCGAGTAGCTTGCTACGTTGCTCATGTAGAATAAACGGAGCGAAAATGAGAGGGAGAGAGATAGAAGAGAAAAAGGATGACTTCGATACTCTATCGAGAAAGAAAGATGGAGGAGGGATGAAAGAGGGTGAAATGGGGAGTCGATTGATACCATCGCTGATATTACAACACCGTAAGAGAAGCGCTCGTTGTGAGAGCTTGTGTTTCTCACTACGGGCCGGTCGCTCGTATAATCGTTCTGAAAGCGAGTTTGTCCAACAGACTCTTCGATTTTAAAGTCGACGATCCAGGATTTTCTAACGCGATAGACGTCATCGTGGTTTTTTCTCTTTTTTTTTTCTTTTCTGAAGTATCTCTCGTTCTATTAACTAAGCTATAGTTGAAGCATTTATTCACTTTCGCCGACATCGTATTTTATTATATTGCTTATTAATTTATAAATTAATTAATATTTCGTTCGTATCACACGTTTCTCATATTTTGTATTATTAAAGATAAATGAATTAGAATAATTATTATAACGTAACATTTTTTTACACTCTTTATCTTTCTTTTTTATATATATTGTATTTCACATAATCTATTCTAACAAAAATATAAAATTGTGTTATAAAAGATTATTAATATGTCATTCTAAAGAATGTCAAGTCTCGTTCGATATAGGATATAGGAGTACAATACTATGTGAATCAGTAGACTATATAAAAAAATGATTATAAATAATAATTTTTATTAATGAGCCACGTATCAAATATGTATCAATGTATCAAATAATTAATAATAATTGTTTTCTTGTTTAACTCAACGACCAAGTGGGAGAATACTATATATTGTAGACATAGAGTTGGTGCAATCATTCAATTGGGAAGATCGAAAAGAGAATATTTAGGTGCTCGAATGAATCTCTTGGTTGCAATATTATTTCTTTTTCAACGTATCTCTCGAAAGAATATATTCTTTTGTAAGGTACAAATAGCAAAGGTATATATGTTCAGCAATATTTCAGTGATTCGACGAAGATCAAAGAAAAATAAAAAGAGAAGAAATAATTCATCCGTGAGCGTGTGTAGATCTCTAGTTCGCATTGTTCGCAAGTTTGCGTTGGTATTTACATGGGTTGTATATGTAACGAGAGCGATGCGTGCAAAGAGATAGTATGAAGGTCTTGCATAATACGTGTTTCCCTGATTCACCCACGCCTATCATCAGAGAAGAACATGGACTATGTTCGCATTAACTCGTCTCGAGAAAATGGTGTCGAGTTCGATTTTTCATCTTTTTTCCTTTTCCTTTCTTTTTTTTCTTTTTTTCAATGAATCATTGTCTACCGTTTTCTGGAAAAATAGTTGCCCTTCGATCCAATGTTCTATAAAAACAAAAGAAGAAGAAAGAAAAGATGCCAATCGATCGTAGTTCTAAAATATGTCTACGTATTATCTATTTACCTTCCTCTAACAAGTTTTACAAGAAATAATGAAAGTTACGTCGTATCGTTCAAGTATATTTATTTTATAATTATTTTATTTTAATCCTACCACATTGCCGGTATTTTAACTTTAATTTCAAATTAACTAGCTAAGTAAGACCTAATGCAGAGGGTGTTAACGCGAGAAAAGAATTTCATTGCTTCCAGACTCGATAAAGAGTCCCGTGTCTGCTTGTAAATGTAAAATACGACCGTCCAAAATATTCAAATTTTACCGGTTATCGTTTTACTCTTCTTCGTTACTTAAACTTTAATAATTAAAAGTAAAAAATTGTTTGGATCTTTGATCATTTTTTAAATTCATTTTTATCTAAACATTACGTATATTGGTTTACTTTTAATAATTAATTTAAATAACGTTTAATTAACAATTTGGTAATTTCATTTATTTTATCTTACATTTCAATGAATTATATTGAATTAAAAAAATTTTTTCATTCTTTCATTTTTCCTGAATTAATATTCCAAAGAAAAAAATTTGCTCTCTCTCTTTCTCTCTCTCTCTCTCTCTCTCTCTCTCTCTCTCTCTCTCTCTATCTATCTCCCTCCCTCATTAGGGATGAATCAAGCGGACTGTTAAATCTGAACATAATTCGATTATCACGGATTCCTTTTCGTGCGAACGAAGAACACCATGTAGACAGAGAATAGGGCGTGACTTTATGACGAAACATAAAGCATGGTAGAATTAGATGGTAGAAATCTAATAAATACGTTTGTGACTGCGGAGCAGCGAGTAAATCGCACATGTGCCGTTTTAGCGGCATACATTGAATAGCGATGGGAGTTTCGACCGAATCAAATTTCCAGAACACCAGAAATGTAGGTAGATAGAGAGGATCGCCGAGGGTGGAATCCTCGTATGCAATTTCGGCTGCTTGTCTTCTGCATATCCACCAACGCATAAATACTTATACCAACACGATATTTGTTTGAATAATCAACGAAGACGAACTTTCTCTAACTAGGTGAAACTTCAAGATCAGAGGAAGAAAAAGTTGAAACATATGAGAATAAATACATGCAGTTTCATTGAAAGATCAAATTATTTTTCTATTGTTGTATAGATAATAAAGGATATAAATCCGCAAAACGACATGAAAGTGACATGAAAGATCGATATAATTAACCCTAGGATACAGCAAAGATAATTACATATCATCTCGATTAACAAGATATATTATATTAAAGGTCGACCTATGAGGAATGAAAAGCGGCTACGCAAACAATTCAGATGCAACGTTGTTCTCGATCTCGTAATGGCGAGTTAATTTCGTTAACGATTTTCGCTAGAGCAGTGGCCCAGATTAAAACACGAATTTTTTGGTACGATTTAATCGGATACAATTATTTAAAAAGAGAAGTAAAGAAAGAGAGAGAAAGAGAGAGAAAGTATTACAATAATACAATATACTAAGAGAATCAGTCTATGTTTATCTTTTTTTTTTGTTTTTTAATCTTCTTCCTATACCAAGAACACATTTGTCAAATTATAATCACGCTCATCCGGGTAATGTTGAACACATACACCATTTTATAGCTCAGCAAGATTTAAAAACACTCTCGTAAAGCATCACTACAATTCTTTGCTCCTTTTTCGAGTAAACGGCAATCAATCTTATCTTTCGCTTACGTTCTCCCAATTGACCACGCAGTAGAAATTAAGAAAGATCTTTATCTATAGTACTTAACTCTCTGTCTCTCGAGTACGTACGTAGTAGTTGAAGTTGGGTATTTTACACTTATCGAACAAGTGGTCGATCAGCGGAAACGATTTATCTCAAAAAGTGCTCGTAAGCGATCGCAAAACGAGCCTTTTTACGATCTTGAGAAAGAAATCGACAAGGGACAAGTTAGTCTCTCGTGGTTTTCTTTTTTTTTTTTTTAACCAAGTGTTAACATATAACATTGCAACATGTTTCAAACTTGATTTAAGTATAGAGCGAATTATGACATGTACGATATATATGTGTTATATATAATTTACGTCATATGTGAATACATATAGATGGTAAATATATAAGTACATGCAGCAATATAGTTATATATAAATGAGGTCTCCTTGACTGATTACCGATATATATTTTGTGTGTGTGTGTGTGTGTGTATCTACAAAACTAAAAGTAAAAGAGTGTCCAAGCTGTTCCTCATGTACTTGTATCTTACTATACCTGAGTGACAGAAAATAGCTTACATATTTATCGAACAGGTGAGCTTTACCTTTACCGTCAACAAGGTCACCTCATCTTCCGGTTGTAGGGTTAAATGTCACTTGGCTTATAAGGTTCGCTCATTAACGAACATAACCAACGAAATTTTTTTCATAATTCTAATATTACGTTTTAATTCTATGAAAGCTTGGATAAAAAAAGAAGATTGATAGAATTGTTCTGATTAATCACTTGTAGGAAAAATTTATCAAGAAAGATTTAAAAACTGTAAAAAAAAGAAAGAAAAAGCTGACATTAACTTATTAAGTTATTTTCATTTGTCGGAGTTGATAGTTTCGCGTTAGACAATTATGATAAAAAATTTAATAAATCAAGTTTATCTTTTGGTAAAATATCTACTCAATATTTATTCAAATTTCTTTTGGATTTTCGTTTTGGATTCTCATTTTGATTTCTCATTTGGATTCTCTTTTTCACATAAAAAAGAAAAAGAAAAAAAGCTCGTTTCGAAAAGAAACTTTCCATTTATTCGCGTGTTAATCTTCGAGTAATCGACTTGGAAAGTTGTTAAAAAAGTTCGATATCGATTTTATTTTTCTTTTATTTTTCATTCTTCTTTGAGCCGTTCGATATTTCATGGAGAATTCAATGAACTCAGGAACATCTTAACTTTCTTTTCATACACTTTTCACATTACGTTCTACATTAGATGTTCTCTTTTTTTATTCTTTATTCTTTGTTTTTTTTTTTTTTTTTATAGCAAGGATGTGGGATTCCTTCTTTATAGGTTACGGCACGCGTCGACGGACGATTACTGGTAAGACGCATTTTGCAATCGTTGGCCTATATTGATAGAAGGGTTCTTAAAAACACAATAGTTCTTAATAACACAATAGATACATTTTATGCAATAAGTAAGAATTAATTTAAAAAAATTATTTTTAAACTAAAAAATGTTTTTCTAATTTTTATATATATACACATATTGAATATAATAATTATTAATAATACTTGACAAATAATACGTATGTGACAAATGAAATATCTAAAAGTAATTGTTTAATTTCTTTAATTTTTAATTATCTTATTAAAATAAGGATAACAAATATCGAGTAAAAAATTGAATTTCGATCAATTCAACGTCAAACATACATATGCATAACCTAATATCACAATCGTCTGTTCAGAGCTTAATACGCACCTTCTTGATCTTAACAGCAATCCTCATAACCACAATCCAAAAAATTTTATGTTAATCAAGGAAAGAATGTTCCTTAAAGGACACTCAAAAAGATGGAATCTCGTAGAGAAGTCAGTTGATGGACGTTACAAACTTTCGTCGGGGAGAATTAATTAAAAATGTCGATGGACCAACCAAAAGTGGAGGTGACTCATTTCGAAAAAGAAGAGAACGGCGATTGTGAGGAAGAAATCAGATGGTTTGACAATTACGAAAAACAATTAAGAACAGAGGCGACTGAGAATTTAAAGAGAGAAGACTTCTTGAATTACTTCAGGTATATCCAAAGTAATTATTGTCGTGAAATCAGCAGCGACGACGATTATAGAAGCAGCTCTGTTAGAGAATTCGAGAATGTCAGACGTTCGATTAGAGATGTCAAAGGAAAAAGGATGAAGTCCTCGCGTGCTAAACAAGATTTCGGGTCACGATACAGAAAGGCAAGACCTAGAAGGAAAAAAAACAAGGATCACAGAGAGCCCTGTTGCCCATTGGAAAGGACAGACGTTGACTGCAACATCCAGCCACTTTCTGGTCATCCATGCGTGAACAAATCACATCGTCCTGTGACATATGCAGGTTCGAGATTAATCAGACGTCATTCTAGTCGTCTGGTTTCTCCAAAATCGTATAATCGATATATAAAAAGGGATTTGACAAGAGACTATCCAGGTAATATCGATATCAAGGTTATTCACGACTGGCCTGATACTGGAATTGATCAACGAGTTCCAAGATCGAAAGACAAGGTATATCGTTTGGAGACTCGAAGGGGACTCGAAGTTCAGAGGGACAGTTTCGAGGAGAGTTTGAGAAAACGATCGACCGATTCAATTTACATAAATCCACGCTTCGACCCTAACCTCAATCACGAGGAAGCAGCAGCGGTGAACAGTAGAAAGGAGTTGGAGGTCCATCGTTACGTCGATAAAATGAACGAGAGCTCGTTTCAGAAGAGATTGAGCGGCGGTAGTAATTTCAGTGGTTCGACCAATAACCAATATTGTCCTCGGCTCAACGGACCTTGTTCTTGTGAAGAGGAAACAAACAAATCGAGAAATTTCAACTGCGAGAAAGACGTTCTGTCGTCGTCTAAGAGAAAAGAAAAGAAAATTTGCGAGAAGAACTTCAATTGGATTTTTAAAGATGCACCATGTACCAAGTCCAAGTCACGATATCCTCCCTCTCGAAGTTTTACCAGTCTCTCTTCTACACAATCGACCAAAGGAGTTACCTTCGATAAAAACTTAGTGGAGATGCCAATAATTTCCGAAAGGACATCTTGTCAAATTCCAAGGTCATCTAGAAAAAACGATAAATCGTCTTTCATTGAAAAGAAAGTACATTACGAGCCAAAATGTATAAAAACGAGCGATCTTAGCAAAGATAAAGATTTATGTTATATTTGTGAGAACGAAAAAATCGATAATATAAGAAATCGAAAGCTGTGTAAGTTGGTACGAAGCAAGGAGGGAAGGCTATTAATGAAATGTTGCTGTTCCAACAACGAACAGGAAAACAATACAAAATGCAATGACTGCTGCTGTTGCCCTGAAAATCGTAAGCAGTTTCAGATTCGTCAAAAATGCGACATTTCGACAAACTACGAGAAATATCTAGAGGATAAAAATTACTTACATACGAGCTCTCTTCCAAGTAACAATTTTCGAAACGATTCGCCAGATAAACCTGTAGAAAATATCAGCAAAAAGAAGGAGGATTTATCCTTAAAAACACCGTTTCTTGATCACTGGAAGAAATGTAACGAACGTTTGAAGGAAGTTAGCGAGGATTACGAGAAATTGTCTAGCAATTTAAAGATCATGCGAGATATCTACTATCGTCATGATAAAACTAAAAGGAAAACTGACGGATCTTATCCGTCTGGAAAAGATTCGTCCTTCGTTGAGCCAAGATTTTCACCGAAAAGAACGATTGACGTTCGTTCTTCGTTTCGACCAAACGAAATCGAAGAAAACGATGATTGTGATTGTAGAGAGTTCTTTCGTGAAACCTTACCGTCTAGCTATCCGTACGATCGTTATAGAAGATCCATGAAACGACACGAAAGGAGACACGATACGAAGTCGAAAAAAAAACTTGAAAAGGATTCTATTAGGATGCTCAAGGGCTTTTGCGATAGGGTCAAAACTGTGGATCGATCTTTCGGTAATAGAAAAGGAAATCTAGAGGGCAAAACTTTGAATGAGAATCGTGTATACCAGGAATGTCGGTACGACAGTGAAACGAGCGTTCAAGAATTATGGGGACCTATCAAAATGAATAATGTTTCACGAAAGGAGTGGCCAGGTAATTCGGTTGATCTTAGGATTGTCAAGCCAAAGAATAGTTCTGGTAAAACGAGTTTCGAGAAGATTTTAATATATCCACCCGATGATGTAACTGGACCACCGTTGACTCTCTTCAAGAATTCCTCGAATATCAGTTGTCAGGTTAAGGGTAACGAGGATAATGGCTATAGGTACAACGTTACCTATGTTCAAAAATTCATTAGTCCCATTTGGCGACCGGAGATCGAATGTCCAGGTAACAAGATTTGTCATAGGAGAAACGAATGTGATTGTTCGTCGGATTATGGATGATATTTTTGTCGTTTTTATCACGTTCTTTGTTCTATGAAGGATATGAGAATTATTTTATATCGATTCTAATTGTGTGATGACGCGCATAACATCGGAAGATGTATCGATCAGAAGCGAGAACTTGATCGGAAATATCGAATGAATTAGATCTTGAATTGTAATTGATAGTAGATTTAATTCATCTTGGAATTTTAAGCTTTTCAGATAATTTTTAAATATACTATTTGTCATATCTATACAATGTCTTTTAATCTTCAACGTAATTTTATATTTCGTTTAATCGATCAATTACCTACCGTTCTGAATATTTAATATGCAATTCGATCTGGAAGATAATTTTGTAGGAATGTCGAAAATAATAAAAAATATTAAAAAGAAAGGTAATAAAAAATATTATACTCTAAATTTCATAACCTTTTTCTTATTTTTTTTTCTTTTTTTTCTCTTTCTTCTTTATTCCTGACAATTAACTGAAGTAATAATGATTAGCTGCTGAATTGGTTTAGACTCGCGGGTTTGTTTGAATTTACATTACATCTCAATGTGACAGCTTCTGCTTGGGAAGAAATATCATGAGAATAATTACTTTGGTATAAACGAAACGTGAGGAATTTAAAAGCTTTGTTACTGACTTTAAACTCGTTCAGCTTATTTCGTTACACCTTCAGGATACGTTCTTCGAAATCTCAACTTTCTTACTTTCTCCCATTTATCATTCTCCCATTTACATATATGAGTCTCCGTGATTGTTTCAGAAATATAATAACGACATGGAGAACGTTATCTAAATACTTAAAGGGGATGTCTCAAATCGTTAGAAAAATCCTGAGTTTTACTTTACATGAAAAAAATTCCTTCATAAATTTTCGAAATGTACAATATAAATATAACCAAGATTATAACTTCAAGATTGTGCTTTCGTTAAAAATAAAAAAAAAATAATAAATTGAAAATATGAAATAAAATTATAACATGAGAGATTTTATTTTTGATAAAAACAAATAATCGCTCCTGGAATCTTTCGAAAAGATATCTAACGGTTGATTTTTTTTCTTTTTTTCTTAATTATTCTACGATTTAAATCTATATATACATATACATATACATATATATATATATATATATATATATATATATATATACATATACATATATATATACACGCATTATATATGTACATATATTTTGTCATCGTACAAGCTCATTATACTTCAAATATTATTACGAGTTTTAGTGTTTGAATTTCAAGGGTGATAATAAAAATAATTATTGTATAATTTTAATTTATTAATTGAATAAAATAGTTATTTATGATACAAAACTTCGTAAAATTACAATTTCTACGTAATACAGAAACGAGTATTGACGCACACGCATGATTCAAAAACACGTTACTCGAAACGTCCTTGAAAGAATCGATCTTTCGGAGGTACTAGAAAAAAAGGTAAACATTCGCGAAGCTTTGGTTACTACGATCCCTGCCTTGTTTTCTTACAAGATTTCTGTCTTCGAATTGGACAATAGGGATATGTATTCCCTTTCTTCATAACTTTATTTCTTTCAGAAGAATAAGCAAAATAAATCTGATACGATCATTTCGTCCTTATATTTCCTGTTAATTTATTATTAATGAATGAATCGTGTAACGTTATTACAATTAGAAACTGGTTAATTGACAATTAATTATCGACTATCAGCTAATTTCGAAATAATTTTTTGAATCTTTTTTTTTATTTCAACAAATGGAGTTGGTAAAAAAATGATATGTCCACTATTATAATAAGTAATTTCGATCATTAAATTTTCGATAACGATATTGTTATCGTGCGTTATTAATGGACTTTTCCGTTCGTTTTTAACGAAAATATTAAAGTGTAATCGAGTGGAAAAAATAAAAAAACATAGGTACATCAGCAGCCCGAATACCATTCGTTGTCACGTCGATAGAGAACGAAAAAATAAAAAGGAAAGGAAATAGAAGAAAAAAAAACAATAAAACAAAACAAAAAACAGCAAATTCAAAGCAGTACGTGAACGACATCAAACGGATACGTCATCGCGCGATCTACATTCACGAACGATATTAAAAACTTTCCGAGTGAGGAAGCTGCAATAAGAAAATATCTAACGACGAGTTGGCATCGCCCTCGACCGGTTAAAGTGATCGCGAATATTATTTAACCTTAATTAATTCCCACGATTCGTCTAGCTCGTCGTAATAACTGCGATAAATATCGTCATAACGATAATACAAAAAAAGAAAGTAAAAAATAAAATAAATGATTTCTTCGATCGAAATGTTTAAGTGCAAATTAAATGAAAAAAATACATTATATAATAAAAATAATAATAATAATAAATAAATAATAATATAATATGATATATACATATATATAAGTTAAATAGTGGCACGTTTAAAAGGAAGAGAGAAAAAAGATAGAGAATTAAACGACATCTTCGATCGATGTATTAGAAAGCTTTCGAACGAAAAATGAAAAAAAAGAAAATAACAGATTTACTCTTCGGATTTTCTTCGCCTTGTATTTTCGTCTAACTCATGAGATAAACGAATAAGTGATGCATTTTATCTACGTAAATGTGCATTCAATTTACAACCTTTTAAAAGAAAAACCGCAGGTAAAATAAAATGTACGTGCAAGCATATGTAAACACCGTTGTCGTGAATTTTTTTCTGCTTCTTTTCGTTCCTTTTTTTTCCACCCAGTACATCGTAAATACGTTCTATTGTACATCGCCGACGAGATAGCGATAAAAGCTTCAATACGTTTGACGTTCCAACGATGCGTAATCTTGATTTTTCAGTAAATAAGACACCCGTACGAACGCTGCTCGGCAATCGATCGTGGAAATCATTATTAAACGTAGCTTATTTCCTCTTTACATGTGGGCGTACCAACGAAATTCGTTTTTGTTGGGATCCTTCGTTATTATCTAAGTAATATCCTGCGTGAGTAGTTTATAAATGTAATAAAAAGAAATGCCAAATATTTATTTGGTAAAATCGATGTTATATCAAACTGTTTAAATTAGTTTCAACATCAATGAACGCGCGCACGCGTGTGTGCATAAATGCGTTTTCTATTCTTTTATATATATATATATATATATATATATATATATATAGCGGCATTATATATATATAAAATCAACAGAACGTTTCATAAACGTTTATTAAAGCAATTTTAATAACTTTGTCTTAACTAATCAATAATGTATTGACTCAACAAAAGTGAGAAGGAATTTTTTAAAAAGAGTAATTAATTTTTTTTTAATATTAGCAAAAAGGTTTCATTTTTTAATTATCCTCGTGATTAATTAACACGAATATATTAACACAACAAAAATGAGAAAAAGTATAAAAATCGTGTCATCCATATATATATATATATATATATATATATATATATATATATATATATATATATATTATAAAATTATCGTGTATTCTTTTATATATATATATATTATAAAATTAACAAAACATGTCATTTTCATATCTTTATCTGAGCTAATCGTAAATGAATTATCTCAACAAAAGTGAAAAGAAACCTTAAAGAAACGGATCCATTGTTCTTGTTTCCATTCTCCTTTGCCTCTCTTTTATTTTCTTTCTTATTTCTTTACTTCTTCAAAAAAGTAAGAAGAACATAATTTCTCTTATAGCTAACTCAAGGCGCCCATACTCTCCAATTAAACTTTTACAAAAAATAAGTTGGAATTATATATACACATACACATATATATTATATGTATTTGTTATATTGTACATATATATCGAGCTAGTAGTGATCACAGAAATACGAAACTCGTTGTTTTTAGATCCTTTTTAGATCTATGATAATCAAAATAATAACAACTAAGAAAAAGAGAAAAGTGAAAGAGACATTCGTGAATTACAATTACGAATACGAAACTTTACATCGATTTCGATGTTCGCTAAAGTATATCTCCGAGTTTTTAAACTTCATTTCTTACAAATAATTATTTATTATTAAAATAAAAGAAACATATTAATGAGTAATAATTTAGAATAATTTTAATAATAAGTTTATTTAATCAGTTATAATTTAAATATAATTAATTTACAAATAAAAGTAGAAATATCGAAGAAAAATTTTAATAAATACATAATCTAAATCATTTTGATATATTAATAATTTATATAATTTAATTAACATAGTTTTATCTCCGATGAAGATGTATCAAGAAAATGTTGACGAAAAATATTGTGAAAGGATATTTAAACTATCGCGATTAATAAGTAGTTTATGGTAAAAGAAGAAAAAGAAACAAAGAGAAAAACAGCTGATCGGATTTAAATTCTCGTTGTTCTACGATAAATTTAAACAACCTTCAGGAACTGGAATGAGAAAAGGATAGGGATGAAGAAAGGGGGAAACGTAAAATCCTACGCGTATGTCCATCCTGAAACTGGGAATACGTTCGAATAAGGATAGGATCGACAGTGATAGATATATACGCGTACCATTGTAAAAATAAAAGTATGCTTGCTCTGTCCCAACGGAATAAAATATATATATACGTAAATGCATTTACGTGTTACGTTCGAGAATAAGAAAATCGTTCCTAACGGGATATATTTCTATGAAGTCTTATTTTTCAATCGAGTATAAATATTATTTTTTCAACAAAACCAAAAAAAGCAAAATTTTTTGTTTTTGCCTTTTTTATTTTATATTATTAACAAACATTATTAAATTTTAATGTTTTAATAATATTTAATATTAAATACTAAATATAAAATAAAATATTAAATCGACTATTTATAAATAGATAAAAAGAAAATGATTTTTTTTTATTATTGATACCATTTAAAAATCATTATTATACTTTTCTGAATCGATCAATTAAATGCTATAACAATGTCTTGGAAGCATTTACGAATAATAGTATGACAAAGATAGATCATTTCTCATTACAAACATGATTAAATTTTATTTATATAGAAATTATAATTAGCACTAGCGTATCGTTTAAGACGCATTCGTCATTCGTAAGAACGGACAGATTATAATGAAGAAAGAAGATAGAAGAAAAAATTCTGATATCCTGTCTGTATTTCCCGTGAGAGAAAAGATTTTCTGATGGTGATGTATCCGAATTTTTTTTCTTTCCTTGTACTCTTTTTCTTTTTCTTTTTCTCTCTTTGTTTTTTCAGGAAAACAGAAAGTAATTTCGTTTAATATTAGCTTCGAATTATTATATAATATTAAATTGTTATTAATATTACATATTTAAATAAATGATAATAGTATATTTATTGAAAATTTTCAAGTAAAAATATTATTATCGTTTATTTAAATGTATCATACAATATTAACAAATCGTTAGATTATTTATTGGCCAATCAAATAAATACAAGAAAGGAAAAGAAAGATCCGATCTTTTTCAAAAGTTCTTTTATGCGTCCTATTGGGTTGCAAACGCAAAGAAAACAATAGAAAGTTGAGAGTGAGAAGAAAGAAACAATTGAAATTGTTTCTTCTCTTTCTTTCTTTCTTTTTTTTTTTAACTCTTCCGACCACTCTCATTAAAGAGAAACAGGCCTTCTAAACTTTCCGTGCGACTAGCAGCTATTTTAAATCGAGCACCACCACATTAATATTCGTAAACGAGAAAAACTATGAAAGTCATAAAGCAACAGGAACAAAATTCGTACGTAGTGGAAAGAACAAGTTGTTTGCGAGTACTTGCATGTTTTGACGAGACTATTAAACAAGACGCTTCATTATTAACAAATTACAATTTCTGTATGACTTTGAAATCATCCATTGTTTTTAATAGAAGAAATAAATTATTTGTAGAATTTTAGTCTATTTAATATAAACAATTTCTTTAAATTTTTATAGGGTTTATTTTTTCTTTATATTTGTATAGTGTTTATTTAAAAAGAAGAAAAATAAATTTAGTTAATGTTCAAAAGATAAGTTAATCATATGAAAGTGATTCTTTTTCCTTTTTCCGAAACGATCTTCAGTATAAAATTAAAAAATTATTCTTGAAAAAATAAATGTTTTCTTTTTTTTCTGAATAAAACTACGTACTACATCGATGTTTTTAAAGTGTCATGGTTAAACCCATAAACGACAAGATCTCGATAATACAGAATAATTAACGAAAATCTTTTGGCAGACATGTTACCGAATTGCTTTGGAAGTCAAAACGACGATTATTCATCGATTTGAACGTCACCAACAATCGGTTATATTCGAAATAATTCACCTTTTTTTCTTTTTTCTTCTTTTTTTCCTTTTCTTTTTCTTTTTTTTTTTGCAACACGATAATGACAGAAAATTTATTATTATTTACATATATAGATGTGAAACATGCAAAGCGATTAACCGAAAATGATGACCGTCTATGTAAAATATCAAAAAAAATTATTTTATTGATTATGTAATATACTGTTCTCTTAATTCTATATTTGTAAAATTTGAAAATAAATAAAGATAAGTTGTATTATGTTCTTTGAATTAATATTAAAAATATTGTTTATATAAGTGTCAAATTAGTTAACAAATAAAAGTAATAAATCATATTCCAAACAAATATAATAAGTATTTATCTTGAATAGTAAAAAATTAATATTTTAATAAATTAAATTTTTAAAATGGTTAAAAGATAAAATTAATGACATCGTTTAAAATTTTTTTATTTGCACATACAGATTTTAACAAATATTATTATAATATACGCCTTGCAATAAGTTGATAAAAGAAATTTGTCAAATCGATTATATTTATCGCAAGAGCTCGTCGGAATCATACGAGCAAACATAGTATACGCTATAATCATCGAAGTTTCATAATTCCGATCAGATATCGCATATCTATTTCAAAGCTCAACTCATCGGCAATGATATTAAATTTCCTTTGTATTTTTTTCTTCGTTCGAAAGATTCTTTGTATAAGAAATGTAAGAATAAATTAAAAAAAAAATATATCTTGCGAAAAATCAAAAAGCAACAAGGACGTGTCAACTCATATTTCTATTAAAAATATTAAAGGACAAATAAATAAAATAAAGAAAAAGAAAAAAAAGAAAAAAATAATCATTATTTTTCAAACATTTCCAGTCCTCAGTATGTATCAGAAAAATTGTCCTTAGTGGTTACAAATGACGTAGTAATTTATATTTTACAAAGAAACGTCAAATGATTCACCCTCTACAGTTATACATCTTGCTATTTTATGATAAGGAACAGCATGTGTTTTCGAGGACAACGACCGAAGGAAAATGAGAAAAATGAGAAACTCCAAGAGTCTGCGTTTCCTTGACGGGAAACATCTAATCCTGAAATTTTACAATTTCCTAGGTCGAGGACTCAGAGGAAAAAAAAGTAATCTAGTTTATAGTGGTTGTCTTGTAGTTTGTATCGTGTTAAATCTTGCGTGATCACGGACAATTCCAGTGTTATTTTCGCATTGTCGGACGTGCCATCGAATTTAAATACATATTTGTCAACTCTCCTGATATTTTAAAGCATAGAAACGCAAAAGCTTAAAAAAAAAAACAAAGAAAAAAAAAAGAAGAAAAAAAGAATATTCGTATGGTTCTCAACATTATAACTAATCACTTACTCTTATTACTGTATGATCGACCAGCCATAACTAAATAATTTTAAGGAATTTATTTTATTTATATTGTTCTTAACGTATCCTACGTAAAAGCTTGACTAAATTGATTCAGGTGGTAATTTCCCAGGTATTATATAGAGTCGTTCTATATAGAAAAAGGGTTGATTTTGCAGATAATAGGGAGAAATAACAAAAGAGTGATATAAGATTAACCCGAAGGAATTGCAATGGAAACAGAATCCATTAAGAATAAAATCGGACGAGAGGAGCATGAAACAAAAAAAGAATAAGAAAAAGAAAAAAATAGATAGAGAGAGAGAAAAAGAGAGAGAGAGAGGAAGAGAGAGAAGGAGAAAGAGAAAGAGAGAGAGAGAGAGAGAGAGAGAGGAAGAGAGAGAGAGAAAGAGAGAGAGAGAGAGAGAGAGAAAGAGAGATACAAAAAAAATAAATGGAAAAATACTCAACTCGGCTTTTTCTCCTTTGTTGTGAAAGTCAAACAAATATACACGTTTCATTCGAAACCGTTGGAAAAGGTTTAAAACGGAAGAAGTTGCTTCGGGGTATGATGCCGATCTCTCACTATTTTTTTCTCTCTTCCGCAAACTTTAAAGACCAGATATCTCGCTCTATTTTTAATCTTTGTAACTCTTATCTTTTGATCTTTGTTATTAAAGCATTGACTCTTATGAAGATTGTCAATTGGAAACAATAAAACAGAAAAGTTTAATGCAAAGAAAAAAATGTAATGTAGACATAATTTTATTTTTTTTTTTATTTTCGTTAAAAAAGAAAAAAGAAAATAGAAGAAGAAAAAGAAAACAAATATCAGAAAAGTAATCAATTAATTGTTTAATGTTATTTTATTTGTTCTAATTCATATTTCTGTTTTTTTTTTTTACTTATTTTCATAAGTGTAATTATCCAGGAAATCGAGCGAATGTCTTCTTCGTTATCTTCACACTTGATTTATGCTAAAAAAAATGTTTCGAACTACAAAGGATGAAAGGTATAGGTATGACGTTTAAATTAATTACGTGGGTAGCTACAATATCCCTATGATGTTTTAATAAAACGCGATATCTATGCGTATCGGTAGCTTAGAAGAACTCGATGGCTTGTCAGATTTATGATGGAGATCATAATTTACAAGCGATTTATAATTGTTAGAAGAGTAGATGAGATTTATTCACCTCGCTTTAATGAAAACTTTCATAGAAATATAATGTGCTTTAAAATCAACATTATATAGTTTAACCTTTAACATTTAAGTTATCTATCATAGATAAAATTTCATCCAATATGAATTTTGTTTAAACAACATTAAATTTGTAACTATTGCAAACAATAAAGTTTCTTTGCCTTTCGTATAATATTAAACATTTAATTAATGTAATAATATTGAAACATTTAATTGCATTCGTTTGATAGTATTGATTTTTTAAATAAAAAAAATTTTTTAAATAAAAAAAAAATTAAAATTTGTCTTATCATAGCATTAACGTGATTTCCTTTGATAATAACTTTTAAAAGTTGAAATATAATTCAACAATCCTATTATCTTTTTCCTCTTACAAATAAACATCGAGCTAACGATCATTGTTTGGTCATACTGACACGTTACTTGAATTATCAAATCCTACCGATCAAATTTTACTGCATCTATTGTCTTATCATGTATTATTTCATTCTTATCTTTGTTATCTTACAAACTCATGTTCTCACGGTAGATACATACAAATATCAACTTTTGATAGAATCTTTTTCTTTTTCTAGAAAATAACAAATTAGTCTTGCTAATTATAAGTAACATATCGAATTTATGTTTATAAAAGGAAAATAAACAAAATTACTAAAAATCAAAAGCAAAAGAAGGAATGATGAATTTATCTAAAATCCTATAATAATCTAGAAATAATTAATTATCTTTTATTCTAATACGAATAAGAAAAGAGATGATAAACATGATATATTTTCCTTTTTATTTTTCTTTGGATCGAAGTTATAAAAAAAAAATCAAAATCAAAAGATAAAGAATAAAATATATCAAAATAGAAAACAAAAGCTGGTAAAAAATTATAATAAATGCAAGAAAACTGAGAAATGGAGAAAAAATTATGCAACATAGATAACAGTTAAAGTATCCATAACCTAAATTTTGATTCAAATTTTCGGTTCAAATTTTTCATTAAAGAAAAATTTCACAATTTTTATTCTCGAAGAAAGACACAAAATCTTTGAATTTCGAAAAGCAAAATGAAAAAACATATAAATCCCTTCCACTTCAAGAATATTATACTGCAGTATATTTACTAACCAATTCCGAAAAATTTCGTAAATTTTAATATATTAATATTATAAATAAAAATTATTTTATTAATCATTTTTAAATTATTTGAATTTAATTATATAATATATATAATTAAATTATATACTATATCATATTATTATATTATATTATATTATATTATATAATTATATTTTATAATTTTATTATATTTAATTATATATTATTTATTTAATTTTTAATTAATTTTTAGATCATGTTTATAAACATTGTATTAACATAAATACTGAATACACAAAATAAAATAAAACAGAACAAAGAAATTAAGTTTGGCAACATTACCTGGCGGTTCGAATAATAAGGATTAAATTTGAATGATTTGAATTTCTCAGTAAATAAATGTTTTCGTACGAATCAAAAATCGTCGCGTTTAGAAATCAGAATGATTTTAATCGAAAGTTGTACTTCGAAACGTGCGTCGATTCATTAAGGGTTACTTGTCAGGATCTCGACGAATCCCTGTGGGGACAACGAGTGTCGGAGTTGCTCGCGTTGGAAACTTGATTTCCAGTCATAACTGCTTGATTCTAATTTAGCGGCTCCTTCGGCAATTTCACGACGCAAAATTAAATTGTAAAACTAGAACATCCCAGAGCGCAGGACACCACACTTATTCTTCATTTATAATTTTTTTTTCTTCTTTTTCCCCCTTCTTTCTTCTTTTTTTTCTCTTGTATATTTTTTTTTTAATTTTCCCAACGTAATATTATTCACCGACGGTATCCTCTTAACACTCACATTTTTTTAAAAGCTTTCAAAGAGTTTGCTCCTTTATTGAGACCGAATCAAAGCTACCATATGTACGAATAAAAGGGAAGAAAAAAAAGGGAAAAGGATGAAAGGAACTTTTTTTCGCTCTCTCTCTCTCTTTCTCTCTCTTCATTTGTTTCTCTCTCTCTCTCTTTTCATTTGTTTCTCTTTCTCTCTCTCTTACTCTCTCTTGCCTCTCTCTCCCT
>NC_062194.1:8944161-8974161 GCF_912470025.1 Vespa velutina
TTTTCATCGTGAACTATCTTTTTAATCCATCTCTAGGGATTAATATTTTCTAAAAATATAAATTATTAATTATTAGTGTAGTTATACTATAATGATTACAATATATACATATGTACATATATTTTTTATTTAGATACCAAAAGAGATTATTATATAGAGTTAAATATTTTTTTTGTTCCGTTTCACAACATATTATATTTCAATTTTACATTTTGAAACTTTCAACATCCTCCGTTTAGGAAGAAAACACAAGAAAAACAAAAACAACGAAAAAAAACAGATAACGAATAACTATCTTCTGTTTTTTTTATAATTTTTTATCCTTTATTATCCGTTGTATTTAAATCGAACGTGACAATCTAATGACAATTTGATAATTTAATTAATAATTAATCAGGAGAAAATTCCATTAAGATATATTATTTCATATGAAATCATACGTCTGAGTTGTGTCTAAATGCCGATTGATAAATCATAAAATAGAATCATGCGAAAGAGAGAAGGAAAAACGTAAACGTATGCCATTCCTATGTTTCTTCCTTAAGCACGTCAGATACATAAAGACTTCTCTCTCTCTATCTTTCTCTCTTTCTCTCTCTCTCTCTCTCTCTCTATCTATCTATCTATCTATCTATCTCTCATACATGTATGCATATACACATATACATACCCATCCAATAACCGGACGATTCCTAAGAGAGAATCATCCAAGTCTCTACGTAATACTCGTAAATTATATAGCCGTATTGCCATCCTCGATCGGCGATTTCAACTTCTCGTAATATCGTAGAGTGAGAAAGTCAAACGAACTATGTTTTTCTTTATCTCTCTATCTTTTTCTCTCGTTCGAACGATAGATTCCGTTTATAAAAGGCAAGAATATTACTCGTAGTCGCGAACGTTTCTGAATCGAAGAGAATACGATGAATAGAAGAGAAATCGATGCGTACAATTTACGAGAGACTCTTCTCACTATTTCTTTCAACCTTCCCCTTCGACTTTTCTATTCTTTTTTCTTTTTGTTATATCTTTTTTTCCTTTTTTTCTATCATTCAATTATCATCTTTCTTTTTTATCATCTTTATTCTATTTTTTTTTTTTTTAATCGTCCATAATATATGTTTCAATATTCAGAATTTCGGAGGTTAACGGTCCTCGATACTACCGCGTAACCGCTAAAATAAAAAGTAATTTCGTTCGAGATCATAAAGTAATTTACAATCGTAATGACAACTTTATTTCAATCGAGAGGGAGAAAGATTCTTATACGCAGCGCATCATAATATAAAAGCGTATTCCATCTCGTAGCTTTCGTCGAATTCGATTAAATTCTTTCCAGTTTTTTACGCAACAGTATAACCGGAATGTTTAATGGAGTCGGTGAATTGTTAACAACAGTAACGTAGCTTTTCATGATTCTGGCCAAGCAATTAAAAAAAAAAAGTGAAAGGAAGAGAAAGAGAGAAAAAGAGAGAGAAATAAGGAAAAAAAAGTTTGATATCTGATGGTACATTATTTTTTTGTTACTATTCGATTTCTTTTGACTCCTACTGAAAGCCGGAAATTATATAATATAAATATAATATTTTCTTTGCATTTTAAATATCGTTAGAAAAACAATATGAAAATATTTTCAAAAATAATTAAATAAGTCATTTTCCACGAAACATTTCGCTATATCAAAGAACTCGTTTTGATCTTTTTTATAGTATATCTTTATCTTCTATATTTTTTTTCTTTTATTATTGTCATTATTAAGAATATAATCGGATTTTTGAATTTGGTTCGATTCCTATAATGCATTTCTCGGCATTGTGTTCTCGCTGAATTGTGACGCATAAGGACGGCACATCCCTGGCGAAATTCGTTCTCGCATAAATTTACATTTCTCTCTTTCTCTCTCTTTCTCTCTTTCTTTCTCTACTTTATCCTCGACAACTGAAACCTTTCGATAACGCGCCTACGCTCCGATTACATACGTAATTGCCCATTTTGCCTATCGATTTTAGTTCATCTTCTTTATTTTCTTTTCTTTTTCCTTTTCTTTTCTTTTTTTCTCTTTATTTTGCCCCAGTACGTCATTAAACTCAAAAGAAGAAAGAAAGGAAAAAAAGATTTCGCATCCAATCGTCTATACTTGAATTGACCTTTTTTTAATCAAAAGCAAGATTATTTTACGAAATCTATAAAAGTTCCTTCCGTGTAATTGGAATGAAGAAATTAATATGGAGTTAATTGACGGATTTACTTTTATTTCGTTAATTATTTTGAAATTTTTCGTGGTAGAAATAAAAGAACATTCGTCGAAATCGAGGAACGTATTGGAATATTCGAAATGTAGCTGAAATGTTTGAAGTACCTCCTTTACGAAACACGGCACCACGTAATCCAAGCCGATCGATGGACAGAGAACGAGAGAGAGAAAGAGAGAGAAAGAGATTTAAATACTCCACAAAAGAAAAAAAAATGAAAAGATTGAAAGAATCCATCAGTGGATTTTCTATCTTTCATCCTCTCTCTTTTTCTTTTATTCTTTAAGAAGTGTATCTCTTCCATTCTTCCTTCAAAAATTGATGACAGTTACGTACAAAATGAATCTTTCTGAAGGACCTTCGTCAAAAATAAAGACAAGAAAAGAAATGTGTATCGTACGTAAAACAACGATAAGTAAGAGCAAATAAAATACATGAGGGAAAAGAGAGAGAGAGAGAGAGAGAGAGAGAAAGAGAGATAGATAGAGAGAGAGAGAGAGAGAGAGAGAGAGAGAGAAATGAAAAACAATCACGAGATTACAAATTCTGATCGGTGGTATCAAAAAGTAATAATAAATTATTTCACATAGTGCATCTTCATAGGGAATCTTATCTTGTTTTTATCGTACAACACGTAAACTCATGAACGAGTTTAATACATCAGTGTATCATAGGGATCATCAACATGTGAACTCGCGAACGAGTTTAATACATTGGCGAAGTCCATTAAAACTGATTTAATCAACGGTTGCGGTAACGCATACGAAGCCTCCCGTTCTTACTGTTATGAGATTCCTATCCAATCCTACAGGATCAATAATAACTTTTGTGTTAGATACTCATCAAACGTTTCAAGTATTATAAATTTATCAAGTTGTTTTAATAAACTTAGTAGCATACATATGATTCATGACTGTGTTCAATTTCATAATTGAATTATTATTAATAAGATAGGAAATGATAATTATTTTATCTGTAAATATTTAATATAATTGATGTTAGACAAATACATATCAGTAAATATATTTTATATTATGAAGCAAATATTAAAAACGTGCGTTGATTATTTAAAATAAAATACATGTTAGGGATTAAAGAGGCATGTAATTTTGGCTTGTAATGTAAAATAACGAACATCTTTCTTTCTTGTAAATAGTGAACTTCTTTTATTATTGTCATTTCAAATCGCATTTCTTTTACTGAAATCTTCCCGAAGCTATAATATTAGCGTATTTAGAAGGATGATTACACCCATGTAATAAACGATTACCAACCTATTACCATTTGGATTGGCTGCTGGTTAGTAGCAATGAGAAAACTTGGCTCCTGCTTACTACGATTACAGGTTAAGAGCCTAGAAATTGTATTTACCTACAGAGGTTGAGCTTGGGTTTGGCCTTAATCCACGATTTCCTACGTAAATTTCTAACGAACTTCCAATTAGTATCCCCCTCGTTTTATCACAAAATGTAGTATCCCCTCTAATTATCGCAATAAAAAAAAGGAAAAAGAAAAAAGATCGGTATATATGTGTATGTAGATTAATAAATAAAGAAAGAAAGAAAAAAAGACAAGAGAAAGCTTAAAACAGTTCGAAACAGCTTAATGTGCATTCGATGATCTTAAAATTTCATTTCCGAATGAATAGGTATCTATATCTTTTTCTTTGCATATATACTAACACGCATAAATACATAGATAAATACAGAATAAAGTGCTATAAAATTCTTAACATGTTTGTCAAATGGCAGAACCATCGTTTTCGTTGTACTATCGTAAAGAAAAAAAGGAAAAAGAAAAAACAACATACTAGGTATATCTATTCTGAAATAAATCAATGAAATCATGAATGAAGATATACGCGAGTACGTAAACGAAATACAAATTGCAAATCGTTCGATAATTTTTCTAATTAGAATTCAATGCATTTTTTAAAATTGTTTTGATAAAAGAATGAAAACAAATTAGACGAGAATCTTTAGCACATGCATATATATTATCTCTTAACACTGTGTCTTTATTTATTTTTCAAAGAAGGGGTCCTCGAATACATCGACTACGCCTCTCATTGGTTTCACAAAAGCTAGTGATATTTCATCTTCTACTGCGTTGAAATCTCCTCGTACCGACCATTTCAAGATACCACTTCCGCCATTTTTTACACTGGACTGAGACCTTCTAAGTGGTCAGTAATTTTTTGATATAAAAAGCACGTTTTGTCATATGACTTTTAGTATTATTACATATGATTTGCCTTACCGATTTAACGTAGGATTTATTTTTTCCTTCATTCGAGTCGTTCGTCATTTTTAAAGTGGTCTCTCTTATGCTTCTCTTTTCTTCTCTTGTTTCTTTTTGTACGATAAATATAAAAATTATAAAGATAATCGTATAATGAAGTTAGAAAAGTATTTTAAAAATATATTTGAATAAATTATTTTACGATTTCTTTCATCGAAATTAAACCTTGATCGATATATTTATCTAGCACCTATCATAACTTTTTGTAAATGAAAGAAACGTGTAATAATACATCGTCACACTTCAATACTGAACTTGATTGAAAATATATTTTTAAATCCCTTAAATGTCATAAAAGAAATTTTGAACAAAATTTAAATAAAGTCTCCAAAATTAAGGGTTAATCACAGGTGACCACAATGCAATTCATATGTATTGAATGATGAAGTCATGATGAAAGTGATGAAATCTTGAAATTAATACATTTCTTAATCGTTTGTTTGGATTTGCGAATGTGTATGTATGTGTGTGTATATAATACATATAGACTTTCTTTAAACCAATGACGCAATACTATGAAATGTGAGATACGTATATTCTATGACTAGAGAGTATATATACGTACACGCATATACAGAAGAAAGAAATGCGAGAGCTCTTTTGAATAACCCAAGCTGCACTTCTTAAGTTAAAATACCTTAAAGCTTCACTAAAGAAAACTTTATTCTATGCGTGAAGAGATTCAAGGATTATCTCAAATATAATCATGACTGAATAATTTGAGTTTTCTCGTTTACTTTTAATTCGAATCGAACCAACGAACGAACGAACGAAATTATTGGCATTTTAATAAATTTTGTCGAAGTTCCTGGGAAAATATTAATGGTCAAATAAGATCTTTAAAAGAAAAAGATTCGTTTGAAAATATCGTACTCTATGTGAGAAATAACATTTGATAGAGAAAGTACATTACTTTTTGAGTGTATCAATGCTTTTAGTGAAAAGTACATTAGATTCGAACATTTCGAAATTGTATTAACCAATACATTTCGACGTGGCTTTTAGTTCTTTTGTTTCTTTCGTATTAATTTCAAAATAAAAAGATTCTATTTTTTTTTGCAAGTAAATCACATTATATCATAGATCGAAACGAAATATTACATTTATGTGGATCGAATATTTTCCTTTAAAATTACATGTTTCATTTAATTATCATAAAAATATTCGATGAAATTTTTGAGAAAAAAAATTTCTTTCCTTTTTTTTATACTTGTTCTCTTACATATCTTCGATTCATCCTGCGTATCGCATAACGATACCCGATAATACGAAATGATATGTTTCCGTGGTCGGACGAAGCTTTATATTTCCGAATGATATGCTAGGATATTCAGGTATCCTTTGTGAAATCTTTTTTTTTCGTGCGAATCCATCGTACGTCGTACTTCCCTCTTTGCCTGAATGATTTATGAAATTGACGTGTCAATCCTTCGAAAATCTTCCCTCTTTAGCCCTATGTACATCTTTCTCAGCGTTTTGCTCTCAAGTATGTTAACGCATCACACGCAAGCACACTAAACACGTATAACTTACTACCAACGATTTTTAAACATTCCTCCGGTGATCAATCGAAATGATAAATACAAATTTCCATTGAACGTGGAATATTCAAGAATAATGTAATAAGTTCATTATCGTCATATTCGATAACGTTCTATAAAAAATCTCCTCGCTTTTTATTGTTCCTTCCAATTAAAAAAAAAAAAAAAAAGAAAAGAAGATATAAATAGCTTACCATATTACTTTTCAATTTAATTAAAAGAAGAAAAAAGGAAAAAAAGGGAAACAAATAACATACTATAGTATTTCTGTCAAAGAACGTTTACATAATTAATTTTATAATTTGAAAAATAAAGAAAAAAATATACCTATCACTTATTACTTATTTAAAGTAAATATTATACAATAGAGATAATGGAGTATATTACATTACCTTGATTTTATTTACAAACTTTTAATTATGAATTAAATATCGTTCTAGATATGTTATATTACATGATGAATAATGCGAAACATTCAGAAGTTAGAATTCTACGATCGTATGCACTTAGAATTAATAAAAATAATTATTAATAAGATAAAAACGCGAACCTACTTAGAAGAAAAACAAAAGAAAAAATATCAAAATGCATTGAGTTATGAAGTAGTCCGTGCATATGTCAACTCATACTACTTCGTCGTCAGTTTATCGATTCTGGTTTAACAGGACGTTATATGTGAACATACGAACATACGAACGAACGAACGAACGAACGAACGAACGAACGAACGAACGAACGAACGAACGAACGAACGAACGAACGAACGAACGAACGAACGAATGAATGAACGAATGAATGAATGAACGAAGCAACGAATCGACGTATGTAATATCGTTAAAAATATCGAATCTGACATTCGTCAGTTCTTCTTCCGAGCTTGCCACTTCTATCACGCTCACATAATAGCTCCAATACGAATAGAGAAAGCAAGACGACCAGGCGTTCAACAAGTGCACTACTACAGTATCACGTGTTCTCTCCCATTGTTTCTAACATTTAGTCTATGATCATGTACGTTTTCAAAATTAACGTATTATAGCGCATATATGACTAATGTGAATGATATCAATGAGGAGTCGTTGTGACCAATCCGATCCTTTACTTAAAACTTTATTTATGGACATATACCATAAATAACGTTTTTCATAATAAAAGGGATCTTATTACTTTTTCAATAAATCGAATTGTTACGTTAATGTGTTATTGAAAATATGAAACAAAATTATTAAATGTGATGATTTATTTCTATTTTCTCGTTTATGAGATAAAGTGAATTTCAATATTAAAGTTGAAATAGAATTATAATAGAAGTACTTAGATCTTTTACGCTTACTTTCTAACTTCCTAAGTTTACAATGAAAAATTATTAAATAGAAACGGTGACATACTTAAAAAATCTCAAATTTGTGTCTTGCTTTTTGAAAATGGGTATTAAAGCGAAAGAAATATCGAAGTGAATTAGTTCGTCTTGTTTTCTCGACTATCGATTAAAGTTATAAATAATAAATATTAGAAAATAAAATAAAGTGGAATACGAAACACGAGATGATTAACGACGAATCAGAAAGAAAAGTTTGTTAATAACGTAATTTTTTTATTTGAAATTGGACGCAGGAATATCTTCGTTCTTAATTTGTTAAATAACAAAACTTCCTTTCGAAAGTTTCATGGCTAATTTTACAGGACTCATGAGAAAATAAGAGAAGACGAATAAAAAAACAAACAATGTTATATATGACAAGTGATACGAGTCGACATTGTTTCAATCTAATACGAGCTCAAGGCGATCATCGAGACTGCTTTACAATTATCGTTTTTTTTCTTTTCCGTTAACGTTGATGTCATCGCTTGCTAACTAACTTACTATGTCCTTTTCTCTCGAGAGAAAGAAACTTTAGCCGTTGACATTAATAAAATCGTCGTTGAACGTTTATTTAGCTCGAAAATTCAATGAAAATTTTCCTTGGATAGAATAGAGACAGATAAAGATATCTGAGTTAATTGGGAGAATATCTCGACATTAACTACGTTGCAAGATAACATCAGAAAATATCTTTTTCTTCAACGCTGAGAAAAAGAAAGAGAAGGAATATATGACCGAAAGAAAAACACGTTACTAGATATTCTTGTATTTCTTGAAAAATATATACGAATGTTCTTGAGACATGCACGAAGAATGGACGATGTACTCAATGTACCTTGATATCAAGAACGAATAGAATTTATTCAGTTTCACTTGACTTTACAGACCAGAATGCTAGGTATTCTTTTCTTCTTCTTTTTCTTTTCTTCTTCTTTTTCTTTTCTTCTTCTTTTTCTTTTCTTTTTTTTTTTTTTTGTAAATAGGGAAACATTATGTTAATAGTTCAGTTTAAATATTGAACGAGGTTGTATATCTTCCTGACAGGATGAAACATGAAATATAAATATAAATTTAGATATAATGCGATTGGTTTGAGTTATTTATCTAAACCGAACAACAAATAGCTTGATTTAACGACAAAACATTAAAATGATTAGATAATTAAAAAGTTTTTCGTTTTCGTTCATTCGAAAATTTATATTCCTTATTAAAATATATGGTCTTTTTGTAAATTAATATCGATAGAAACTACTACGTTTTCACGTCTTGGTACAATGAAAAATTGAAAAGAATTACATTTTGATTGACCACTTCATAGACATGATTCAAACATGATTCTTTAAAGTGAATTCTTCTGCTTTCTTTTTCTTTTTATTTATTTATTTCTTTTTTCTTTTTTCATTTTCTCGTGCATCCTATATCCAATCTCGTAGAAACTTTGTTTAAAGTACAACTTATAGTATTAAGTATTCTTCAAAGTAAGAATAAGAAAAGCGAACATTTTTTCAAGCGAAAAATCTCACGTGTTATCGCAAATAAACAGTTTACATTTAATAAGTAAAAGTGGTGCAGAACTAAAAGTAGTAGTGGTGATTATGGTCTATACATTAATGTTGAAAGAAAGAAAAGCAAGACCGTATATGAGAGAAAGATAAATATCGTTTCGTCTGGTGCTTTGTAGGTTCGTGCGGCAAGCACAACGATCGACTAATGCATATATGTAAATGACGAAAAAAGTCCGTTAAGTTGAAACAAGTTCCCACGAAGAAGTATTATATATTCTCGAAAGTATATAAAAAGTTAAATTGTGGATACATATAAATAATAAATGAATACATACAAATTTTCTTTTGTTTTAATGTATGTCAACGAATTATTTATTTTTTTATTTTTCATCATATATGGTAAAATAAAACGGGAATTGTAAATCATTTAAAATAATGATTTATGATTTTATTATTATTGTTATTATTATTATTATTATTATTATTATTATTATTATTATTATTATTATTATTATTATATAATATATAATAATAATAAATTTATAAATAATTTACTGAAAAATAATTGTTTTGAAAAATATCGAACATAGTTAATTATTAGTTTTTCAAAGGCACACGCCGTTAGTATTCAATTCTTTATTGATTATTTCAAAACTCGTAGACAAAGAATGAAATACAATTGTAGCCAATGAAAAGAACGACATCTAGTAGAAACTCCATTTTTCTACGACACGACACGAATCGTTTGAATCGTCACGAACGATCAGCAGCAACTAATGTTAGCGAACTAATGTTAATAATCAACTAATCTTGATATCAGTTGACTTTTTATTCGTTAGACGTCTTTGTTGAAACGAACTTGCGTCAGAAATAAAAAAAAAAATGAAAGATGCATAATAAGAAAAAGAGAGAAACAAATGTAAAAGGCAAAAGAATTCGTTGATCCGTGAAAATACGAAACATTCCGATATTCGTACTGCAATAAAGATTTTATGCAATGATGAATTTCTGATTATCTATCGTGAATAATCAAGAGACAAGGAAAATGTAAGAAAAGAAAAAGAAAAAATGTATGCTTCATTTTTTCTGTGTTATATTTAATAAAAAACTTTTATTAATGATTTAAAAAACAAAAAGAACCATCAACAAATAACTATTACATCATAAATAACTATTATAAGTAAACCGTACCAAATTCAATCTAAATTATTAATTATAGTTTTAACAAAATTAATTTCGAATAAATATTTTATATAATATCTAATAATTCATATAATAATTAAAAAGTTTATTCATTCCTCATAAAAATCATCTGTTTTAAATGATTCGTAGTACATTTTTCGCAAAAGAAAGAAAGTATTAAAAGAAAGAAAAACGTTTACGGATGATGATTAAATATAGACTATAATCTTAATAAAAATGTTCAATTTATAAGACCCTTTCTTTTTATTTCGAGTTATCTAGCTCATTTCTACATGTTACCTCTAATTGCTCTCTAATCATTCCTATTATCAGTATGCCATTTCTTCATGCAAATGAAGAAATCGACAAATTTTAATTACAAGACGGAAAAGGGAGAGAGAGAGAAAGGACAATAACTAGAAAATGAAAGATATAAAAGACTTAATTAAATCATTTTTAATTGAAAAATATGATTTTGTTCTTTTATCCTTTTTCATAAGAAATCACAAAGAGTCCCTTTGTTCCTTTTAATTTTCCTTTTTTTTATTTTTATTTTCTTATTTAATAAATCGACAGCATTATACTTCGAAAGTATTTTCGTCGTTAGCTTTTTAGATCCAGAAGGGAAAGTTGATTGTAGAAACACGAGTTTACATGGCCACCGGTGGATAGAAGGTGGAACGATTAATTTCGAACGCGAACTGAATAGGAAGTTATACTTGGTGAAAGCGTTGACATACATAAATTTACCGCAATATCATCCGTGCGACTAACTGAAAACATTCTTACCGTGGGGGTAGTAACGAAACCATCGGCCAACCACCAGCTGTGTGAGTATGACATGCTCTTCCTCCCTCCCTCTCTCTCTCTCTCTCTCTCTCTCTCTCTCTCTCTCTTTTCGATCGAGTTAGTTACACTATTTCTCGTAAGAATAAGAACAATGGTTAAAAGTTAGGCTACACTGTACTATCTATCAAACATCTTGAAATCTGGAAGTTAAATCATTTTGGGAAATCTAACGAAAACTTTCACATCAGATATTCACATGAAATCTTCAGATCAACGTCATACTTGGAAAATTGGAAACGTTTTCTATCCATCATTTTAATCTTGATTCAATAAAAGTGTAGAATTAATAATATCAATCGCAATTTTTACAGATCAGCAAACCGTTAACTCGATATATTTTCATGTACCCCAATCTCATTATCTCTGAATTGATTAGAAGAATAATTAAAGAGTAAACCTATAGGGATTAATAAGTTATATTCGATCAAGGTGAAAAGTTTAAAAATCGATCGGTGCAATTAATATTTGTAAAAATTAGATTTCTATAATTTTTTCTTCCATTATGACTGATTTGATTAGAAGAATAATTAAATAGTAAGACTACAGGAGTTAATAAATAAATTACATTCGATCAAAATAAAAAATCGTAAATGAAAAATTAGTTGCCGGAATTAATATTTCTACAAATTTTTCTTCCATTATTTCTAATTCTATTAGAAGAATAATTAAAAAATAAAGTTATATAGTGTTAATAAATAAGTTATATTCAATCAAGGTGAAAAATTGAAAAATCAGTTGGTGCAATTAATATCTGTAGAAATTAGATTTCGTTCTTAACGATAATTTTCCTTCAAAATTTAATCAAAAATAAGCATACCGTTATATTGATAAGATCAACAATTGCGATTTTAGTGAACCATCATCTATCTCTCTTTTCGTTGTTCCTACCTTCTAATACCATTGGAGTGCCTGTTGCTTCACCGCGATTCGATCGATTATCCGGTCGGAAACCGAAGCTTTCCGTGATACCGTTAAAATCGCATTTTAACAGATGATAAAACTCGTTATTATATAATGGACGTGCTCAATGTTTTTTTTATAATTTATTTAATGTAACGAACACCGTTTATCTAAAATCATTCCACTAGTGATAATATTTGAGGAAAAATGCGACAATTTGCATTCGCGCTTCTATTACAATATTAAATAATCCAATATTTTGTTTCGTCCTCATTTCGACGATTCATTTTGTTGAATAAACTTTATTTCGATCGTTGCATCGAGGCCAGTGTCGCAAAATCCTGTTCTCTCGCATGTCGAGTATTTTCTTATTTTATACCTATTTACTTCGAAAAAGTAAGGAGTTTTCATTTAATTTATGCGTAATCTTTTTTTAGGTCAAAATATTTTTTATACTTTTTTCTTTTTTCGTTTTTTATCAAACTCGACTCAAAAGAAAAAAGCTCGTGTTACGAAAAAAATATATATATACACATTCTTAACATCTAACGATAATACTATAGATGGATAATTTTTTCTGATAGTCGATCTTGCAATAAGCTTGTTTAAACATGCTAACGATGCTATAAATTCGATAATTATTCTATTACATTCACTCATTATAGATATATAATATTTATCTATAATGATGGAACAATTATGATTCAATCGAATACGAATATAAGATCGCATTGATCGTTAACACCAAATTTGTTGTTGGCCAACTGTTTCATTTAATTATGCGATAATATATATTATAATAATGTTCATCGGTTGACCCGATCTAGGCACACTCTACTGAATTTTTCTTTACACCTTTTTAACGCCCCTAATCGATATTTTTGTCATAACGTTTCTACGCTGACAATTAAATCTTTTTTCTTTTTTCTTTTACTTTTTTTTTTTACTTTTTCCTTCCTTAATTTTTAATTTTTTATTCAAAAAAATGATTCATTTTAATTCAACAATAAGAAAAATTGAAATAATTATATATACCTTTCGACGTTAAAAAATAGAAGAAGCAAAAGTCTCTCGTTGAAGTTTACTTCCTTCCTTCCTTCTTTTAAATATTTTCGCGAAGAATCTTGTCTTCTTCCTCTCCGATTAAACTCGATGACAGTGACTATAACGATGTACCTTTAGTCGAGAGTACGAAGATGTCCCGTTCGTTGTCCTCGAAGTTGAGACGAACTCGAGTCGACGGACAGTGTTGAACTGACGCTCCGCGTGCTTCAAACTATACATAGGATGGTGGCGCGGTGACGTCACCAAGACGAACCAATCAGAACTTTGAGTTGTGGGAAGATAAAGGTGGGAGGTGGAGTAGCCGTGTTACGTTCTTTTTCACCCCTTACTTCCTTTCTCCTTCGTGTAACTTCGACTTTCAGAGTACTGAGTACTTGAGCACACCTGGACGACTGTCGTCATCTTCCTCCTCTTCTTACCTTTTCTGTTCACTCCTCCACATGGTAAAGCTTTCAACATTTTCTATTACTAATCACTGACATCATCTATAATATCTATCGCCGAATTCACGATGAAAAATTCATACTTTTAGTAATCTCAATTTTGTCTTTTCTTTTTTTATTTTCTTTTTTTTTTTTTAATTATATAAAAAAAGAAAGATCATGGGAATTGTACTTATTTACTGGTGTATATGATTATATTAATAAATCGATAGCATTTTTCTTCGAAGCCTCCATCAATCGATATTCCAATCAAAGAATATTAATTCTGGGAATTCGATAGAGTTCTAAGAAATATTCCTCATTGCATTTTTCGAAGATTATAATACAATAAACAAGGTTTTCTCTCTGTCTTTCTCTCTCTCTCTCTCTCTCTCTCTCTCTCTCTCTCTCTCTCTCTCTGTCTCTCCCTCTTTCTCTTGCTTTTTCTCTCTCTCTCTCTCTTTTTCTTTCTCTTTCTCTCTCTCTCGCTCTCCCTCTTTTTCTCCCTCTCTGGTCATAACAAAAGATATGTATCAATGGATGTCGTGCTTTTACGAATGATTATCCCGTGAAAAAGGAAAAGTATTCGAGGACAGGGGGAAGGCAGAAAACTGAACGATAAGCACGAGTCGTGTTATATTTGTCACGGCAATTCGTCCGACCATTAGGGTCTTGATATCGTGTTGAAAAAAATTTGTCAAGTGGCCCTGAATTTATGCCTATCAAATAATGTATATATTACGTTTATGTTTGCATAATCCGTTTGACGTTACAACATTCTCGCATTAACGAAAACGCTTAAGCCGGTTATTCGGAGCATCGATATCAAAAGATAATAACTTATTCGAAACATGAGAATATAATAATGGGAAAAAAGTGACGAACATAAAAATCACGTTTACTTTTGTTGTTCGATTCTTTTCAATGGATGACAAAGGGAACGCGGCTTGGTTTTGACTTCTTATCGAAAAAACCTATTGTCTCTCTCTCTTTCTCTCTCTCTCTCTCGCCCTCTCTCTTTCCCTCCCCCTCTCTCTCTCTCTCTTTCGCATCAATTTTTATGAAACAAAAGAATTTTTTTTATAAAAAACCATCCTTTTCCTCTAAATTTGCATAGGATTACTTTAGGATATTCTTTTTTTCTTGTTTTTAAGATTATTATATAATTTTATTATTTAGGATAATATTATTTAGAATGTTTCGTTTAATCCTCTATAAGGCCATATATGTAACTATCGAAGTTACTTACTCATATATTTCTACTTTTTTTTATTATGCTTCATTTTGTCATTGCTATATCGAAAAGTTAATGTTTGCTAAACGTATAAATTATATATACTATACACTTCAGATTATATAATTTTTATTTTAAACGTGTACAAAAGAAATTGGATTATGAAGAGGTAAATCATGATATATATATTAGAATAAAAAACAGATATATATATATATATATATATATATATATATATATATATATAATTCAATTAAATCAAAATTGTTTTGGTCAACAGAATGTAAATCCAATTAAATTTCTCTTATCGATAATTGTAAGAGATTCAACTGTAATAATCTTGGAAATGGTAGGTTTTCAAAATGGCGTTTCGAAGAAATTACTTTCTTCGTGAGCCGACGTAAAGAGTTTTTATCGACAATTCTTTGCGAAGAACCTCGATTCCTCACGGATTTCTCTTTAGAAAATGTATCACGAAGGACGAAGCGAGAGTAAATGAAAAAAGAGAGAGAGAGAGAGAGATAGACAGAGAAAGAAAGAAAAAAAAAGAGAGAGAAGAGTAGAAAAAAGATAGAAAATGGTCTTAGTTTCACAGTCGATCCGCCACAGTCGCGCACCGTTACCATCGTCCAAGAAAGAAAATGGTCTCAAGCGAGTACTGCTAGTTCTCTCTCTCTCTCTCTCTCTTCCTTTTTCTCTTCGCCCTCTCTTTTTCTCTCTCACTCTCTTTTTCCGTTTCCCTCTGTTACCATAGAAATCCGAATGGTGAAAGTTAGACTCACATACATTTTGATAAGGCAAGTAGTCTTGTTGGCATTCATTCGCCCTTTGAGATGAATTTCAAAATAAAAATATATTACGCATAAACCTTAAACTTTCGATCTGCGATTAACCCTTAAATGCATATGATTGCAAAATCACAATATATATATATATATATATATATCAATTTAATCTGATTTATATTTTTCCATATGTACGTTACATTGTGAATTAATTTACATATGTGTAACAATTTAAAGTTCTTCATTGAGTTTCCTACAAAAATTTATAATAATTAAAGTTTTCATTATACTGTTTGCTTAATAGTTAATATAACAATTTCTTCTTATAAAATTATAGAAAGAAATTTTGGATTAAAGGGCTAACTATATTGAAGTTTAATAATCTATTACAATAAATTTATTAAAAATATAATTAAATATTTCGAATTTTCATTAAATAACAATGTGAAGGTACATTCATATATATGTACATCATAATATTTATTATTATATCTATATAAGGTTGAATATTTAAATCAAATATATTTAAAAATTTTTTATATAAGTAAGGTAGAAGATAATATGATACTTTTAACAAATTTAATACATTATATATTTTAATATTATTATTTCATAACCCGAATTACATATAATGTTATTATTAATTATTTATCTATAATATACATATTATATATTATAAATAAACAATTAATAAATAAAAATCGCAAATCGAAATGTTGAACAACAACGTCGAAATTAATTGATATCCATAATTTCTTCGTTCTTTTTATAAAAATCATAAAATGAATAAAATCGCATTATTTTCTTGGATAAAGGAGTAACATTTTAAGATAAATTAGTCATGTACTCCTTTTAGAGAATTAAACCGATTGATTGATTAGGCTTGACGAAGATGAGAAAGAAGCCGCGGGCTGTACTTCAGCTGCCATCATTCCTCGTTATTTATCTCTACGATCAAGACGATCGACGAACACCGAATTGTTCTCCTGTTGAGTTAATATCCTGTTGCGTCTTACAATAAGTGAAGCGAAACTAAAATGTCTTCTTCTTACAAAGGACGATACCAATAATATACCTATATGTATATGTACTTACATATGTAAGTAACTGCGTATATGCATCTGTTTCCCACATTGAATCGAATAAAAATTATATCGATTTCTTTCTTTCTATTCGATTTATTTTTTTTTATTATTTATTTGGAAATGTAACCTGTTACACTCTTTATTTTTTTTTTCTTATTTGTTCATTACGAATTCTCCAGTTTTATTTTTTTTATTAGAAAAAATATATATCGAAAATACATATATAATACATATATATATATATATATATATATATATATAATATATAAATATATGTATAAAATATACATATACACATATACATATATATAAATATATAAATATAAATATAATTAAGATATCGCAATTATGCAATCACCAATCAAGAAGTAGCCGAGAGTTACAGACATCTGAAATAACCGATGGAAATTAAAGCATGCTTCAACCTACGTAACTAATAGATACAATTCCTGTATGTGTCCTTATATGTGTTGTATATTTATATATATGTGCATACATTCATGGGAAACAAACTATATTTACTTTTTTTATTACATACATGTTTTATAATGGTACAGAAGGTGTAATAAATTACATAATCATATACAAATTTTTTTTTTTAATTATATCGAAAATTAACATCGTAGCAGACTTGACATAAATGTTTAAAGTGTTATAATTTCCATTTAATATTGATGTACATATGTACATAATACTTACATGATATACATACATATATACATAATACTTAATTTAAGAAAAATTATTGCATAGATTCAAATTATCTAATTCATATTTATATTCATTCCTAATTTTTATAATTATAATTAACTATTGACGAGAATAATACGTAGTCATGTTACAGGATGAATAATTTAGCATTTAGATCAGAAATATATTTCTTTAATTTGAAAATATCAAAAATTTTTGAGTAATGAATTTACATCGTTATAAAAAGAGAAAGAAAAAGCAAGATAATACGCATACGATAATTATTTGTTTCTCCGTTTACATTATGCAACGTTTTTCCTATATTAATAAATAACATTCAGATATATGTATTATATAAACGTTTGCTGCCAATGAATCATCCCGCATATTACATTTTTCTTATAAAAAAAAAAAATATATATATATAACCATGAACTCATGTCATTTATGATACGCTAAACCTTACAATACTGTTAATAAATAAAAATAGCTAATCGCATTGTAGTAGTACGTGCAGTGACCGAAGCGGAAATTTCACAGATGCAAAAATCCATTTATCATGTTACCTACTAATAACTCTCTCGTATATTTAATTAATTCTTTCGCATCTTCCAACCTGTCTATATAAACTCTTTCTGTTTTAAACGATATTAAAAGTTTTACTATGTACTCTTCACGCGACGTTAATTGCTAATTATAATTATAAAAATTAGAAATGAATATTAATATGAATTAGAACGTATTTGATGAAATATAAAATCAATATAAAAGTAGTATAATAATTGTAGAAATTACAAAAACATTTTACTTGAAATTATATAGATCGAAATAAATAATATCTTTTATTTATCTTTAAATTTTTTATAATTTTTATAATGATCATTATATATATATATATATATATATATATATATATATATATATATACACACACACACACACACACACACTACACATACATATATATTCTATAACTTGCGACTTGACTTCTACTCATGTGCTTCTACTTATGTTTGTGTTTACAAATACAAGCAATGTTATTATTTGTTTTCTCTTATTACTACTATCGTACTGTAAAACAGTTTATTTTAATCCGTATCAATGTTAAGACATACTACATAAGAATACATGAACATGATTCTCTGTTTAGGATTATACAATTTAATGCTTTCACGACAAATTGTTTGTATCAAAAACACTATCCAAAATAGCTATTATCCTGATCACTGTGTAAATGTAAGAACAAAACGAAATCTTATCGAAATTTATCCTTTTCGGTCTATTTTAAATGATAAATAAATACAAATGTATCGAGTAGGTTTTAAAAGTTGTTTTTATCAGAGACGCATAAACAGAAGCTGTACTATACATTTTTAAATTATTATTTCATAAGATAATACTTCAGTTCGTTGCATATATATATATACAGCGTAATAAGAACGATTAACAGGGCTCTAAGTCAGTTACAAAGTGCATATAAGTATATTTTATTTACTCATAATCTTTTCAAGTTACGAACATCAACATATTTTTGTTTTTAAACAGATATCTATAATCTTTTTCTTACATATATAGTAAAGTTATTTCCGATGAAAATTATATTTAATAAAAAAATTGTTACTATGAATCGTTTACGAGATAATCGACATTTTAACCATTGACTTTTTTACTAGATAAAATTTTTATTTAAAATGATTACTACTTCATAAATATATAAAAATAAATTATAAGTATCCATTTTCAAAAATTATTTTGATTTTTATAATGAGTTAAAAGAAATGTTTACATGTTCTTCTTACTGTTTCAGAACTGTGCAAATTTTTCTTATAAGTTCGATTAGTCGCAAGATATTTCCTCAGACATCTATGCATGGATACTCTATATGTATATACGTATTCATGTATATATGTGTGTGCGCGCGCGCGCGTCTACATATGTGTACGTATCTATAAGTACACACACACAGAGAGAAAGAGAAAGAGAGAGAGAGAGAGAGAGAGACAAACAGCAGACAGACATACCTATATATATGTATAGATACATATAGATATATATATACACACAAACCTATATGCATACACACATATACAAACACATGTAGATACATATAAGTATATATATATATATATATATATATATATATATATATATATATATACATATTATGTATACAATAATGTATAGGAGTATATTATAAGGATTATATAGGAATATTGTAAGAAAGGAACATTAAAACTTTGTTAACATTATTTACTGGTATATAGAATTCAACTTCTCAATAACATATTCGATCCGAAGCGTTAGTGTGACACGTTTTTTCCAATCGAGCTCCCATAAAAAACCACCGCTTGTATTATTTTGTAAACAAATCTCAAATATCTGGAAATAATATATTTCCTTTGAGCATCCTTAAAACGTCCTTAGACTAGATCGAAACAATTTGTATATATTATATGATAAAACGTATCATTTTCGATAGTAATAGATATCGATCGTAAAAATGAAAACAAAAATCACGTAATAATATTTTATGATCTCGTGTATCAGATTTCGTTGTTAGAAACTTTTGTTAGAAACTTTTTGTTACACTTTAACGATTTACATCCTCGTACGTAAATTGAATTTCAAGACAATCCTGTAAATGAGATTTCGAAACTGTAAATGAGAAACGATGATTGCGAAATAAACTCTCGAATAACATGATCGATGCATTTAACGCAAAATTCCGTTCTATAGAAAATAATTGGATAGACAAAAACAAAATAAATCGAAAATCAATAAAAAAGAAAACCAAAAGGAAACAAGGCTTATATTGTATCGTTTCGAAAACAATCGATGGATTAAAAAATAGTCTCTTTTTTATTTATTTGTTTGTTTCATCATAATAAATTTAAATCGATGTTTTACGCGTAACTTCGCTGTTTTTATCTCGACGATCGATCGAGAACGACTGTAAAAACAAATCTTGCTTTTACGATAAAACCAAACGTGTCGTTACCACTGCAATCTCTCACGACATTGTAGCAGCAATAAAAAAATGTTCTTTTGAACTTTACACGAGTGTTACGATGCCATTTGGAAAAAGAAAAGTTTGCGAGAAAGGTACTCAGAGTATCTCGGACACGATCTCTTTCACGAATTAAAAGAATATATTTTTTTCTATTTCGCATTGTAGTATATAAAATACGTTTAAAATATTTCTTTAACTTACAACTTAACGCGTGTGTGTGCGTGTGTGTGTCTGTGTACGAGGTGAGACAAAAACTTCGTTCGTCTAATATATCTTCTTTATTTGTAATAACATAGAAAAATGTTACGTACAAAATTTAAATGATAGAAAGGGGACATAATGTGTTATGATAAAATATATTCTCTTATATTATAGAAGATGTTCGAAGTATTGACTATTTGTGTCGATGTAAAGTTGTAATCTTTTGCTATCATCTTTGAATTTATGTCAGCACATACCATAATAATTTGTTGTCTCATATTTTTCGTTTTAATTGGTATTTATCGATGGACAACATTTTTGAGTACTCCTCAAAAAAAGAAATTTGATGGGGTTAAGTCTGAAGAAGAAGCGTAACCACGAAACGTTCTATTCATCGATTTGAGCAAAGTTCATTGAGTAAAGTTCATCTTGATTATTTATTAACGTTTTTTATCTCAGCAATCAATTGATAATGACTATCAATATTCCACACGATGTCCCCATAATGTTACGTTGTGTACGTATTATTAAAGTAATTGCGTAAATAATCTATTTATATAAAACTAAACTTTTGCTGGAATAAATCCAGTTATGATAATCGAAATAATCCATAAATCGAAAGTAATAATAATTATTTTATGATCTTGAATAACTTAATGACTTTTAATATTAACATGTTGAAATCGTCACAACAACGATTATAATATAGAAAAAATAAAAATATAAAATATGTTTAAAAAAGAAGAAAAGATTGACCTAGATATCTCCTCTACATCTCTACCCATGCTAAAAGTATTTACGTCATCCAACTTTTGTATATAACATTTTTCCAAATTTTTACAAACAACTTTTAATTAAACAAATATAATAAAAAATATATTTTTATTTAAGCCGATTCAAATGAAAAAGAAAATTAAAGACAACTAAATATTTACATACATATTTAACATAAAATTGGGTCTAAAAATACGTATTTCATTCTCAAAAAACAAATTATTCCTCTTCGCATGAAATGTTTCTAAGATTCATGAATATTATACAAAGATATCATACGTAAAACATTTGGCTTGTCCGATACAAAGGATCTTATCTAACTCACAGGAATAAAATGCGTTAGAGAAAGATAATTGAAGAGAGAGAGGAGGAGAGAAAAAAAGAGAGAGAGAGGAGGAGAGAAAAAAAGAGAGAGAGAGAGAAAGAGAAAGAGAGAGAAAAAGAGAAAAAGAGAGAGAGAGGGATGGAGATTTCGAGAATTCTTAATTATCTTCGAGTAGTATAAATCACGAACGATACGGCAAATACATAGACGAAAAAGTAGACGCAAATTACTGCTGCGAGAAAGAAATGTCACGAGAGAAAAAAGAAAAAAAAGAAAAAGTGAAAGAAGAAAAAGAAGAAGAAGAAGAGAAAGAAGAAGAAGAAAAAGAAAAAGAGGAGGAGGAAGAACGTGGGCGAACTGATGGGGAAGTAAAGAAGAAAGAAAAAAGGAGAGCGAAAAGGGTTTTGAAATGGTTTTTTTCTTTCTTGCCACTCCTTTTTACTACCATCTCGTGATGAACCTTAAGACCATTATACACGCGTCTATCTTTCGCGGATCGTCTGGCATGTAAATGAGCCACCACCTAGTTTACACCGTAATGGAGAGAAAGGAAGAGAAAAAGAACGATCAAAGTGTAATGCATTCTTGTTAAATGTGTTTATGGTACTTCTTGTAATTCTTTGAGTTATTACAATGGATAACGTTACCATGAGATCAACTACATCGAACTTTTATCGACTTTCTATAATTGTCAAAGGAATTGAATGAAATTCGTACATAAGTATTAAGATGTTCGTACTATCATATATTTTCATTATTTTCCCATTTTTTTCTATTTTTTTTTATTCGTTTTTCTATGAGATATATAACGGTTCAGATAGATTATTAATCTTGAATTAAGTACGTAATACTCATGTTGATATTTGCAACTTTTTTTGACATTAAAAAATAATGAAGGTGATCTCAATTTTTTTTTTCTTATACTTATCACTTAAAATAAAATCGGTGGATATAGTAGAAATACGAACATCCTTTATAAAAAAGTTAGTTAAGGTAAAAAAAGATAATATTAATTTGAATTTATTTAAACTAACAAATATAAAGACAATCTCATTTTCATTTTCAATCTTCATTCTCATTGAAGAGAATTTCTACGTCCATTATTCAAGAAATTTCTATAGAACCTTTAAAGAAATTTTACTTGATTCCAATGTTATCAGGGACCTCAAAATACAATAAAACAAACAAAATTCTCTTTAAACCTATAATCAACTGATATGAGAAAGATAGAGAGAAAAAGATTTGTTATTCTGCATAAATGAAAAACAATATACCCATAATCGACTAAAATGAGAGAAAAAAAGAAAATTTTTATAGTTTTAAAGTTATTCTATAAAGGTTGGGACACTCAAAATAGGCCATTTGAATAATTTTTATGAAAAAAATACCCAGTACAAAGTTATACTATTTCAATAATTCATGTGCATCTTCACTTGCGAAAAAAATAAAATCATGAATATGTAGTCCACCGTTAAACCATTCATCTTTCTTCTCTAACATTTCCTTTTAACTTGAACTAAAAAAAAAAAAAAATGAATATAGCTTGTTATAGTTGCATGACTTTTGTTCGATATTAAACAAATGTTTGGCGAATTAATCATTTTTCGTTCAGAATGAAACTAAAAATCAATTCATGCAAAAGTAATCATGTCCTAAATATTATTTATCTTTCCCATAAAACCAAAAATAATAGAATTATTCAAATGGCCTGTCTTAAGTATCCCACATTTTGTAAATCAAAACCAGTACAATGTTATATCTTACTAATTTTGTTTATTCTTTTTGTAAATAAACAATTTAAAATATGATTTGTTTTTTAAATACTTTAACAAAAACCAACAAATCAGAATAAAGATTAGGAAAATCATGAAAAGCAAGATATAAATATCGTAAAAATTTTGTTCTATTCGAGTCAAGAATCTCACAGGGAAGCTAAACTCCTTTCCAAGATATCGAGTGATACATTCCATGTACCAAACTATTAAATCGAGTGATGGAACAGGCCGATCGCGAAATTCACATGACAGTTTCTTCATATTTTGCGAATATCTGGAAAATGATATTAGATAATTTTAGTACTATCGTAGTCCAGTAGGATTTTTCTAATCGTTTGATAAACAAATCGATTACTTAGGATTGTAAATAATTTCTTTCAAAGTTCATTTCACAGTATCCATTGAAATTTCTTCATAATTCAAATACATAGTCACTCCTTTTTCTATTAACATTTTAATATTCGATCTTTAATCCATGAAAATCCATAGGCATTCCAATCGTTAGAAGACCATGCCAAATTGCTTCATGAGTGCTCAAAATACCAACATGCGTCCAAACAACTTTAATGTTTTTATGAGCTGTTAATAAAAGAGATATATGTAAGCCATGAAAATATTTGACTCGATCGAAATACTGCGATACGTAAGTATTTACTTAAAATGTCATTTTGCGGTATTCAATCCAAAATCAATATGTTTGTCGACAACTGTACATCGACAACCTTCTCTGACATTTTTCAAATAATTTGTTGTTTAAATTTTGAAAGAACGCACGCTATGATCTTCAAAGTATCCAATTTTATATTATTCCATGCCATGTTCGTTCCTATAGATATAACAATGGCACCGTCTTCCGCATCATCGAAGAATTTACGTATTATTTGCCAATTAAATATTTATATCATAATCCATTGTAATTAAAACGTAAGAATTATAATTACCTTGTCACGGATCGGTTGAGTAATCTGTGCATGAATACCACCTATTTCAAAAGCGTTTGGTGGAAATGGTATAGCATGTTCGAAAGAGTGATACGTGTTAATGAAGACAATATTAATATTTTTTTTCATATTCCGATAATGGATGTAATTCTTTTCCAGCTATAGTGTTTCTCGACTTTTGATTAATTGGCAACATGTAATAATGACAAAATAAATCGTTTAATAAATTCAACGAATAAAATTAAGAGTCCTATCCCAAAGAGTCACTGGTGTTTCCATGTACATGTGAACATACGGTCTGATCGCAGGATAACTTAATCCGCCGATATAGTCCTTCAATCATGGTGCATTACCAAAAGGAATGTAGTCGATAACGGATAGATTACCTTTTACAAACTACAATTTTTCTTTATATCAAATATGTCGAATGAATTTATTTTAAAGTGGCGGGATATTTAATTATTTAAATTTCTATAACTCTACTTTTTTTTTCAATCTTTAAAAATATAATTATATAATTAAATACATTTATACTATTAATTTCATATATAATTATTTATATATAAATATAATTTTTTATATATGAAATTAATAGTATAAATATATTATACTAAATATAAATTATAATATAAGCTAAATATAAGTTACATTTAGTAAATTAATTTTCGATTATGAACTAACGATTAATTTTATAGTGAAAAAATGAAATCGAACTTAACTCTTTGCGAGCGAAAACTTTGAACCATAAGTACTTCTCAGTCTGATATATTCTTTGTATAAATATATATCGAGATATGCAATATCGTTTTTCACGAGGAACAATTTCACCATATAGTTACTGTATAGTACTACCTATTATTCTATTTTCCTAATAACATCTATCAGTATTGTCAGGAGAATGTATACTTCTACATTTTTTTTTATCTTCATAAAGACCAAATACAAATTCATCTTCTTTACTACTGCTAATACATTTATTATCAATAAAATTTTCATTTTTCTTCCTATATGATATATTTTATATTAATATAACAATACTAAATAAAATTGCTAATAATAATTTTATGAAACAATATTTAGTCTTTCTAATCAAAGCAAAATTGAAATAATGCTTTTCCCGCGCTACTTTCAGTGATATTGCATATTGCAATACAAGACAAGATAAGAAATATATTATATACATAATATATTATAATAGAATAAAAAATTATTGCGAAATAGGGAAATATAATATATGAAAATATTATCAGTGATGGTAAACGTAACAAAATTATTTTTTGCCACTATTCGTCCGCAAAGGATTAGAAGATACAAATATAATTATCTATATAACTTCAAAAATACGTAATGTTATAGAGATATATTTTATTTTAATAATAACAATAATAATTAATCGATAAATTAATCGATAAAGGATAATTGTACCTTCCATAATTCGTAGAAACAGTTCACCAAATTAACATTTTGCACGATAATGTCGAACTTTTCTGTTTTTACCAATTCAAAAATATCTTTAATAGTTGGATGAGATATGATCTTTTTACATATAAAATTCAATATGTTATGTGTAAAATACATCGATTATAGATGTTCCATATTGTTGAAAATACTCATCACGTTATTAATTCGTGCATTACATCATCGAATAATTACATCATCCTGGAAAATAGTTTTATGAAAAATAATCAGATTTATCGAAAAGTTTTATCCGTTTTTATAGTAAAATAAAATAAAAAATTTTGGTACTTTTTATTAATATATAAGCAATAATGTTATTTCTATTAATTTTTTTTTGACTATTGAAATTTTTGAATTTTTCTTCGATAAAACGACACTAACGTCCTTAAAATTGCTAATTCACTTTTTGGTAGATTTAATATTTCATTAATTCATATTTTTCGTTTCATTAATGCCATCAATGATATTTTTACATACTTTATGTGTATAATTTTACGCCAAATTATCATCCACCTTTAATATATGGATACTCGTGAAATGATGACTTCTTCGAAGCAACTCCTTTACCAAACTAGAGACCCAAATGTAATGACATTGTCGAGATACAAGTTCAACTAGTAAAATCGATAATGCAGATAATTTAGTTGCGATTAAATAAAACAAAACAATAGATATTTCATTACGTCTACAAAATGAATAGTTTCGATAAAAGAACTTCCAAAAACTAACTTTCATATAAATGCAGCGATAAAAATATATTTAAAATATATTTAACTCAAAAATAAATAAGATAAATAAAGTAAAAAGATAATTTTAAACAATTTCAGTCATAAGATCTATACATATTATTATAATGAGATGCTCGAATAATGGTAAATATAAATATTTATGATTTATCTTATTTTTATCTTTAGTTTTTATTCTATAATACACAGCCAACTTAGACAACTTGTAAATAACAAAATGACATTTCATTAACGACTACAAATTATTTTATATACAGAATATTTATATATACAGGTAATATAAATATAATATAATATATATATTTGAAATTAGACATCATAGCATTATCATGTACGAATGAGATAAGATTATATAAGAAGAAAGCGTTTATACAAGTCCGTGCTATGGTCGTGCCCCTCTGTGGAGAGACCAGTAAATAAGTAAAATGTCTATAGCTAGTAAATGTAAACGGAGTACATCCGGGACATGCTATGGATTACGTATAAACTGTTACATATAAAACTATAGAAATCAATTCGAGTCCGATGCACGGCCGGGACATGATTCTATATAAATGGATCTCTACCCTTTAATTTTATGTCGTTTTATTGTTTATAAGCCATGCATTAAGAATATGTTATAGAATGAAAACTAAATATATCAATACAAAATATAAAATATTCATATTTTCCATTATCCGAGTCTTCCATTAATATAATCTAATAATTACGAATGTAGAAGTAATGTATACGATAATATAATAATTATGAATGTATATAGAAGTAAAATTATGGAAAATTATCTTTCGAACTTATTTATTACCTTTCTTTCGTGGCTCCCTCTTCCTATAAATCGATCAGTAATTGATTAGAGATATTTTGTACGTGGCGACATTGTCTCAGTCGATACATTTAGTTCTTACAACAACAATGTATTAGACTGCCATCGTATCGTCATTAATATTTTTTAAATCGTAAATACGTTTAAATATCAATTATAAAACAGGTGATTTGCACTTTTGTTATTTTTATATTTATGTTTTATTTTTAGTAATCTCCAACAGAGGGCAATAAAGGCGACATTAGGTTGCGTCAAGTCAATTCTCTGATTCTCACAATCATGAGTATTACGCTTTAATGTGGTAGAGTGCATCATCTGTCGGTAGCATGTTGAATTAAACGAAATCGTCAACACGAACAATCTTTATTTCGTTTGACAGATAATTTCAATCGTTGTAGACGTAATAACGATATTGACCTTGTAACAAAAAACGTATTTGAAAAAAATAAGAAATATAAATATGGATAACAAATGTGAAAACGTAAAGACTAACGAAGAAATCATAGAGGAACTCACGAAAGATCTGGAAAGTTCCTGTATAAAAGAAGATGAAATTTCAATGGCCAAAGAAATTCAATATCAATCGAGTGAAAGAAATAAAAATAATTTTTCAGAGGAACCTTTGAAAGATATAATTAATAATGATGATCCGGATAATAACGAAAAGAATGACAATGCAGATTGTAAGAAGGCTGCTGGAGACTCGATAGATGAAAAATTTCTTGAAGAAAGGGATAAAAACCTCAGTGAAGCAGAGAAAGAAGTTAGTCACTTTCTTTTTCTTTTGGAATAATTTTTTTAATTTAAATGATTACAATGTGTGTTATTGTTTACAGAGTTTTAAAGATGAAGCTGAAAAACTTAAAAACGAAGGCAATACTTTTTTTAAAGATGGAGAATATATGAAAGCTATATCTCTGTATACGCAAGGTTTACAAACATGTTCTTTAATGTATAGTAAAGAACGAGCTATTTTGTATTCTAATAGAGCAGCAGCTAAAATAAAATGTTTGGTTAGGATTCTTTATTCATTTTTTTTCTATTTTATTTAGTATATATTAAATTAATTTATCATGTATCTTTGTAGGCTGAGAAAGAATCAGCTATATTGGATTGTACAAAAGCAATTGAATTAAATCCAAGCTATGTAAAAGCTTACGTAAGGAGAGCACAATTATACGAAGAAACAGAGAAATTAGATGAAGCTTTAGAAGATTATAAAAAGATTTTAACGTTTGATTCTAGTCATACCGAAGCTAATTATGCAGTTAGAGTAAGTTACATATACTTTACCATTCCGACTACCATAAAAATGATTTATTATAACTTTTACATTATTTCAGAGGTTACCACCTTTAATACATGAAAAAAATGAAAAACTGAAGGCAGAAATGTTGGGTAAATTAAAAGACCTTGGTAATATGGTATTGAAACCATTTGGTCTTTCCACAAATAATTTTGAATTACAGAAAGATCCAAATAGCGGTGGATATTCTGTAAAATTTCATCAAGCTCCTAGATAACAAGCGTAAATAAATGTTGTAAAACAAAAATATACGATCTGGAAAAAATCAATGAACAGAGCCAGACATATTTATAATAATTTATGCGAATTTCGCTAAGTTCTTCGTTCCTTAAAAAGATGTATACATTGTGAACATAAATAGCTAAAATAAACATAAAATCGTAATAAGTGAAATAAAACCGAAGATTTCAATTGCAAGAAATATAGTAAAAATCGAAAAAATAATTCGTCATATTGAATGAAGCTTTAACTAAACAGTATGAAGTTAACCAATTGATCGTATCGTTTTTAGATGTTCCGTCAACCTCTTCGTTAATTGTAAATTCGTAACGCTTTCAGAACTTATATTATATTATAACGCTTGTAAACCGATGGAAGCGATGTAAGTAAACTAAAAATATTTCTTTTAGCCGCTATAAATATTAATAATAAACTTCCAACGATGATAACCAAAGAATGGTTGCAAAATAAAATATTAATATGAACGATAATTTATCGAAAGAACAATATTGTCTATTACATGGAATCCATTACATCAAAATGACATTTTTAAGATAATAGTTCGAAAAAAATATAGGCAAACGAACGGCCCATATTAATCTAATCGAATAGCAAAAAGTGAATGAGTGGAAAGTTAAAAAAGATAATAGCCAATTGCATGTCGCCGATTCGCGCATGCGCAATACGTTATATATATATTTATTATGTAGCTCACATATGCAAGGGAGAGCATTGCATTTTCTGCGCCTCGTATATTTAACTTTGTGGAAGGGGAAGCAATCAAACGAAGGGGAAGTTGCACCCACCACCTGCAGTAAAGCAGCGCGCGCGGTTAGAAACGGTTGAATGTTTGCGCACGGCTTAATGTTGTTTTACTTTTTTCATCGGTCGAATGGAGAAACAATAAACTATTCTAAAAAGGAAGACTTTACAAAAAATCTCATCGAAATAGAAATTATTTAGATACATTGAATCGCGAGCGCGACTATATTCGCCGATAAAATAGAATGCGATAACGGACCGATAAATAACGATTAAAGACGATTGTTCTCTTGCGTTACGTCGGACGAATGACGTCACAAAAAGGATGACCGCGTGGGTGTCTCGCGAATCACCTCGATTCTCTGACGGGGTTGAATTTTCAAATACAATTGATCCGTAGCAAATGCGCGTAACAAGAGATTTGGAAGGAAATAAAGAACAAAAGAGGACAAATTCTTCGATTGGTTGGTGTCAAAGAGAAAGAAGGAA
>NC_062194.1:8976661-9019161 GCF_912470025.1 Vespa velutina
GTAATAAAAAGTCATGAAAATATGTATGCCGAAAATTAATTAATATTGAATCATTGATTGATCAATTCTTATGGATTATTTGCATTTGGATTGTCAAAATCAATTCTTCTTACTATATATCTACGTTTGTTATCTCTATTGTTGATCTTCTATTGATATTAAATGAAAAATGGTAGGAGAATCTGTACGAAGAAATAAACGAAAATGAATTTCAACGGCTGAATAGCCGGTAGGGTTTATAGCAAGAATATATAACGTTACATAGAAAGGTTAATCGAGAAAAAGGAAAAGACAAGAACGCTGCCTTTTCATCGTAACTCTCTTCTAATATAGAACGTTCAATATCGTCCTACGCATCATCTTCGTTTTCTATAAAAGAAAATAGGATTATTTTCTCTCTCTCTCTCTCTCTCTCTCTCTCTCTCTCTCTCTCTCTCTCTCTCTCTCTCTCTCTCTCTCTCTCTTTCTTAAGGCAACTCGAAAATAGGATATACGTAAGCCAAATAGAAAAAAGTAATTGCGGAAGAGATAAAATAGGAATCTACACACGAATGATCAAAACTACGTGCATATCACATTATCTTTTATACACCTATACGTGGTTGTGATTTTGTGTATACAGTGGTTGGAAAAAGTATTGACATGATTCGATAATTTCAGGCAGGAATAGGAATGACCGCAAGAGAATAATTTTGATCAAGGATTCATTAAATTGTAACATAAAATCCCAGAGAATATTTGAAGAAAATATGAAAGGATACCGAAGAAAGATTTCTTTTTTCCCTTTTTTTTTTTTAAAAGAAAAGGAAAACAAGTTCATTCTGACCTTCAATAGTTTGTTAGTTTAATTAAAAGAAAAAAGTAAATTATCGAGAAAATATCGTTAAATGCACTCGTAATTTAAGAAATATGTATTTATTGACTTTGTTTTTAATTTCCAGAAAATGAGGTATCGGCACAGTCGTGCCTCAATACATCGAAGAAAATGGCCCTTGCGATTGGCATTTTTTCTTGTCTATGTTCTCGTGCAATTTGTGGCCTCCTCGAAGTTACCAATCACATACTCACCCTCGTATCCGTCCTCAACGGAGTACGAAGAAAGTTCGACGTTGGAATCGACCGTACCCTCTTACTATCCAACATCGACCGAATTCGAATTAACGTCCTCGATAATGCAAACTTCGATACCAGCGTCAATTTCCGGTGAACATCCATCGAAAAATACGAAGGAATTGAAGAATCCTACAAAGGAGAGAAATAAGAGCGAGAAGAATAATGAAAAAACGAATGCAAAATCGAGGATTCGTGAACAAACAAAGGAAGAATCTAAAGAAAAAGAAACAGAAAAACCAGCGAAGGCGCCCGTTGCAGCAGCAGGTGTAGCAGCGGGTGCAGCTACAGCTGCAACCAAAACAATTCCTATCACTACCGCTGTAAGTTTTGAATCTTCTAAATTTATTGAAAAAATCGAATGTTCGTTACTCCTGATTTCTCTAATAATCAACATTGTTAATAATCATAATCATTAATTAACAATCATTTTATAGACTATTCCCACGATACGAACAACGACTGCTGAATACGTTCATCCTACATGGAGACCAAGAAGAGAAAACTGTTCACCACCTGCTATCGAACAGTTCCCACGTCCTTTGATGGGCCCTGAAGCAAGAAAACATGGCGGACTTATCATACACGTTCTTGTTGCCGTCTACACGTTTCTTGGCTTGGCAATCGTCTGTGATGATTATTTCGTTTCTAGCCTTGACAGAATTTGCGAAGGTATGTGTGTATATGCGTGTGTAAGAGTGTATATATATAAACTCGTGAACTTTATTCACAAAAGAATGATGAATCTTTTATATTATACCGGTCGATACTTTCAATGATTTTGTCACGGTGCTACGTAGCTTGAGAAAAAAGTTTGAACTTCTTTCAGAGTTAAGGTTATCGCCAGATGTAGCAGGAGCAACTTTTATGGCTGCTGGATCTTCAGCACCAGAATTGGCCACGGTCGTCATTGGCGTTTTCTTCGCCAAGGATGACATTGGAGTAAGTACGATTGTCTGACATATATTTATAGTTCGCTAACCATGCAATGTATCGGTTTTCACGATTGATTCAACTTGTTTATCATTTCTCAACATACATATAAAATGTACTTATTGAAAGCCAACTATTTCTAACGCAAGAACCATATAAATCAAACTTAACTTATCTATATCATATTTAGGTATACCCTACATTTGCATTAATTATTGTTTTAGGTTAGTGGAGTCATCGGTAGCGCTGTTTTCAATATAATGTTCGTTATATCCGTATGCGGTCTCTGTACAACAACTGTTTCCAAATTGAACTGGTGGCCTCTTGTACGGGATTGTTTCTTCTATGCTGTCTCTATTCTAGTGATGCTCGGTACGATCTACAATGAAACCATATCTTGGTGAGTATTTTTTCTTTTCATTACCCACGAACGTATTCTATTACCTTATATGCTTCATATATGATTACATAACTTTTCATACTTCTTGAATGCACTTTTTTTTTTTACTTTAGGATGGAGTCACTCTTCATGTTGGTCATGTATGCGGTATATTGCGTAGCTCTCTCGTTTAACGAGAGACTTGAGCAATGGGCGAAGTCGTACAATATTCCGTTTTTACCCAAGGACGACGAGCCAGCTGAAGAAAGTGCTTTGGTTAGTTATAGATCCTTGCAAGAAGATCGATTATCTTACACGGGGCCTAATTCACCTGTTATCGAACAGGCTGCGCAAATAAAGAATCAGGAAGGTGAAATATCTTTATGTTAAATACTTTTTCTAAGAATCCAAAAGTATTTTTCTTAAGTAATATGTTATTTTTCAGGAAATGGTATTCAAGAAACCGGTGAACAACCATCAATTCCAAAACCAACACCACAATATTACAAAGCAAAAGAACCTGATCCAAACGAAGTGTCGCCACTCGTAATGCCTACAGATGGAAATAAATGGAATATTTTCACATGGGGTCTCGTGTATCCTATTCATTTCATGTGTCGAGCCACTATGCCAGATTGTAGGCAAGAAAGGTTTCGAAGTTGGTATCCTTTCACCTTTTGCGTGTCCATGGTGTGGATAAGTTTCTACAGCTACATCATGGTCTGGATGATCACTATTATAGGTAATTTCATTTTCGATCGATCTTTGATTTTATTTTTCCTTGATAGAAAACAAACAAGAAAAATTTACTTACAGGTAGTACACTTGGTATTCCTGACACTGTGATGGGTCTGACTTTCGTCGCAGCTGGAGTTAGCGTACCAGACGCTCTTTCTTCTTTAGCTGTGATAAAAGAAGGTCTTGGTGACATGGCTGTGAGCAATGCCGTTGGTAGCAATGTCTTCGATATTCTTGTATGTTTGGGTTTACCATGGTTCATACAAACAGCGATGATACAGCCGGGTTCTCATGTCAATGTTACTAGCAGGGGTACTGATTTGTTTAAACAAATCCTACAAATTCAACTTATCGATCAATCGTTTTTAATTATATTCTTTCTTTCTTTTTCAAAGGCCTAACATATTCAACTGTCTCGCTACTCTCGACGGTAATATTTTTGGTAGTTGCGACACATATGAACGGATGGAAGTTGGATCGACGATACGGTGTAGTACTGATGGCATGGTACTTAATATTCATTATCTTCGCATCACTCTACGAACTCAACGTCTTCGGAGAGATGAATCCACCAGTATGCCCAAGCTTCTTTTAAATGTAAGGGCATCGTTGATAAAAAGTTTTTATGAAAAAGACCATCCAAGACTCATCTTGATATATTTTAGGGAAAACAGAAGAGAAAAAGAAGAACAAATATAGCTATGAAGTGGAAGGAGACACACCATTGAAACTTGCCCTGGAATTGATGCGCGATAATCCTTCGAAATAGCCACTTGCGATCGATTAACTTTTTAGGCAAGGGCAAAGCTAATCGAAGAGAAGAGCAAGAAAAAAAGAATATTAAAACAAAACAAAAAAAAGAAAAACTCAACGACATCGAAAAGAAGAAATAGAGAGGAACAAAAGAATTAATCAATAATGTCGTTTACATCTACTTTTTTTTCAACTACTAAGCGTTCAAGATAGTACGAAAGCATGAAAGTAGTAGAAGACGAAGACACGCTGTAATATTACCGAGCCCCGCATGAAAGATAGAGAGTTTTTTTGGTGCTACATACATTATACATTATAAAAATATCTCGAAATAGTATATTGCTGACACTAGTCGTTTGTACAGCTCGTGACTCGTATAGCTCCCTTCAGAATCGGGAGAATTTCTTCCAACGATCGATCGATCGATCGAGAACGATCTTCTCGAAATAAATTTTGTAATCGAGCGATCATCATACAGCCGATAGCTTCCATTTGAATATTAAATCTAAATTCGACAACATCGAATATATTGGCCTAAAGCCAATAATCACTCGAATTTTCCTCGTCGCTTTTTTGGCGTCGGGTTGAACCGAGAAGACAATACAATTATCAGTATTAAGACGCACTTGTTATTTAACAAGCATAGAAAAATAACGGCAGATGGTCGGACGACGAATCGATCGTATAATTTGCATCGTTTTTTTCTAACGAGCACATCGACAATGCCATAAAGGATCTATATCGGCACTTGAAAAAAAAGAAATCCTTCTCGAAACGATTGATTGATTCGTGTACGTACGACAACTTACACGTATTATGAAATAAATGTTAATAATTATTTTTTAATTTATTTACTTAAGAATCCTCGTGTCAGCCATATAGAATTATCTTAGATACTCATAAGAATACGTTATTATACTTTTATTGTTAAATTCTATTATAGTTATAATTATTATTATATTATACTTATCGTAATCAAATTTTCATCGAAAGGATCGCACCATCGAAGAAGATAACGTTTTTCAAATCATATTCCGAGAAAACTTGGGTTTTTTCGTGAACAACAAATGTCTCATTATCTTCGATGATTTTAATCGTTTTGCGAGACGACGGATGCGAGTGTTTTTGTCGCGTTCCTGTGTTCATCATTTATTCACATTATCGTTCGGTTTTCCCTAATTTCATCGAGTCAACATCGATGAATTATCATCGACGTTAACACTAATTCATTGACACTAATTTCATTAATCGCTCGTCCGTCCGTTGTTCTGAAAAACTTAAGATACCCTGTATTTAACATTCGACAACGAAAGGTAAACATTCGCGAGATCAAAGGAAATATCTTGTTAATGCGAGCGCATGATATAAATCGTTATAATTTGCGAGCATTCTTTTTTTTTCTGCTGTTTTTTTCATTATTTTTTTTCTTTTTCTCTTATATTTAATAGGACAATTTCTACCGGGCAGATCGAATTTTCGTCAAATCTTTCCTGATCGAAGATGCTTTATGGAATTGCCATTGAAAAATAGTGAAAAATGAAAAAAAGAAATAAAATAAACAAATAAAAAATTATATAGAATAAATATATTTCGACGATCGCGATAAAAGGGAAAAAAGGGGAAGTACGAGCGCGGAAGGGCGTATAAACGATAAAAAAAGACAATAATTAACGCAGCCTTATCCGATGAAAGTATCTACAAGTCTCCTAAAAGGGAAAAAAGAGAAAAGAGAGAAAAATAAAATAAGAAAGAAAGAAAGGAAGAGGAAAAAAGACCTGCGCGTTCCTTGAGATACCAAATTCGGACGGACCCGATGTGTTCTCGATTTCGAACATTGTTATTGTTGATAGAAAAAAAATTAAAAAAAAGAAAAAAAATTTAGAATCTCGTGCGGAAATAATCGACATGGCTCCGTTTTCAGGATCCTTTGATCTTTCGATTTCAACGCGCAGGGTGGCAGAGTCCTTTCCGAAAGAAAGTAAACGCGTCTTTAAAAAAAGGAAATAATACTAATAATAATAAACCGAGCCAAAAAGAATTAAAGTATGCAAATTTACACAAACTATAAAAGAACAGGAACTACGACACATTCCGCCTCCGTCGCTTAATAAAGTTATCAGTTAAAAAAAAAAGGAAAAAAAGAAATAAGAAAAACGGGAAAGTAATTTATCAACGAAATACTCCTTAGAATTTTGTGATAATATTATCATAATACGATCGATTCGTTCGACCCCACGGACATGCGACCCTGCATGTGATTGTAATGAAAAAGTAAAAAAAAGAAAGAATGCGATTATTTTGAAGCGAAAGATTTTGGACTATTGAGAGAGATATAAGTAAAGAAAAATGAATAGCAAAAATAAAAATGAAAAAAAAATAGAAAAAAGAAGATTAATCCAGTAACCCGTGCGATCCAGGTGATCGCAAGGATCGCGCAGACGCTTTAGAATTTATTATATATATATATATATATATACACGCACGCACGCACACACACATACACACGCGCGTACACACAAACACACACATATATACATATATACATAGCACGTAAAATTAAAGTTTTATGAGAAAGAAAGGACTTAGACCGTATGACTATATTAATTATTATGATTATTATTATATTCTTATTCTTCTTCTTATAATTATTAACACCATTAATATTATAAACATTCGACGTGTTTGTTCGCCACTTTTATTCGTTATTATTAGTGTTTTAGACGAGTGTGTATTATAACAAATGTTATATGTATACATATATATATATATATATATATATATATATATATATATATATATGAATGATACGTATATGCGTGGAGACGTTCGATCATGTCGGAAAAGAAAAGAAAAAAAAAAACAAAAAAAATGCATCCATCCGTGTCAATTAGATTTTCAAAAGTACTCTATCTACATTTCTCTCTCTCTCTCTCTCTCTCTCTCTCTCTCTCTCTCTCTCTCTCTCTCTCTCTCTCTCTCTCTCATCTCCAATCTCAGGTAAAACATTAAGCCTTCCTCCGCGTGCTAGTCGAGAGACAATCTTCCCTTCTAGTTCAACATTATGAGATTTCGATAAGGGAAATAAAAAGGAAGAAACGAAAGAAATTGAAATTTCCGAAAAATTGGACGGACGTCTCACCGCAACGCTTCCGATGTTTTAGGGAAGCGCCGCTCGAAAGTCAAGGCGCTCATTTGTTAGATATTTAAAATATTATACGCGGACCAGTTAGTCTCTCGATGTGTTTCGTAGAGCATATGAATCAACGAATCACAGATTGTGAGAAGAGAAAGAAAAGAAAAAACGAAAGGAAAGAAAGCTCATCGAGAGCCACATCGTTTCGCAATCGTCGTTATGTATCGGGCATCAACGAAGAGAAAAAATGAGAAAAAAATTATTAAGCTTTTAAGTCGATCATATTCAGACCTTTTTTCTGTATATATGTATATGTATATACAAAAATATATATATACATATATAGAGATAAATATAAATATATATATATATTCAAAAAAATCGTTATATATATATATATCCACACGTATAAATGTGCAGATAATTCCTCTCGATCGTTTATCAATCGATTTCCATGGAAATCGGTAAGCGTTTAAAAAGTCAATTTGAAATAATTATTACGATCATTATCATTATCGTTAATAGTTGTAGCGATAGTAAATAGTATTCGTAGTAATTATAGTACACGCAGCAAGAGGAGAGAAAATTAAAAGGAAAAGAATCGTTCGATCACAACGAACATACATCGATTCTGATGATGTAGTAGTTTGACTCGTGTTTCAAAAAATAGCGCCACTGGAAATTTCTAGTTTTGGTAAAAGGACACGAGATGAAATGGGTATTATAGAAGTTCGGTAAAGTCTTTCCAATCAATTTCGTTACTCTTTAGCCCATAGGTCAGCAGCTTATTTACTAAAAAGTGCAAATAGTTGATTTATGACAAAGAAGATTTGATTTTCTATATTTTTAACAACCAGTAGCAGTACAAATATTGTTTAAATTAAAATTTAATAAATAAAAAACAAAGCTTCCATTCAATATTTAATTACATTAATAATAACAATTAATTAATAATATTAATTCAGTAATAATCAACGCAACTTAAAAATTTTAGTATAAAATTTTTAAGTTGATAAGATTTTAAGTTGATTAAGATTTTTTAAAAAGAACAACATTGATGAATCTTATATATATATGTAAATGTTTTGTAAAACCATTTTAAAAGATATTCACGTATTTAGGTAATCCCGTGAGCTCTTTGTTGTTGGCCTCTCCTTTAATTTTTCTTCTTTAAAAGATCTTCTATGTCGATAAATAGAATTAATCAAGAGAGAAACAGAATGTGAGAAGATCGTACGACATGATCAATCTACTAGTGGTTTTATATATTAAATCGTTTTTAGACGAGAAACATTGATCAATTCGTTTGTGTCCTTATTACAAATAGCGTGCAATCGAAGTCAATATACGTATGTATATATACATATAAACACACATACACACATACATAAATACCTGTTAAAAGTTTTTGCCTAAATTCATCCCCGTTCTTGAGATCCCATATGCTTACCGATTGCCTAGGAATCGATTGTTGAAACTGTTTCTCAATCTTGTTTCAACTTTCTCACATTATACGATCGTTGTATAAAAAGTAATAGAAGAAGAAAAAAGAAAGAACGAACGATTAACGCGAAATAGAAAACGTACGTAGAAAGTTCGACGAAGATCAATTTATCAATCTACACTAAGGGTAGATTTTGTATTATTCGCGGCCTACGTAAAATTAATTGTTCTACTATTGTCGCAAATAAATAAAGAAAAAAAGGAAAAAAAAATAAGAACAAACAAATATATAATTATACATATACATACAGGCACATACAATAAAATATATGTATGTATATTAAATATACATGCGTAGCTGCGATGACAGAGAGCCTCCTCATCACAAAACTCACGTGCATCATCATTCATTGCAAAATCTATATATATATTATTATAACGAAAAAGATGCGATTTAATATTATTCATAACATAATTAGAAAATCGGATAACGAAGAATTTAGTAGATGAATACGAAACCAACAAAAAAAAGGAAATAACAAAGTATAGTAATTATGTACTCTGATGTATTTAAGATGTTTAAACAATAAAGCTATTGCTACCTATTAAACATAATGTATAAAAGAGAATTACGTAGACGAAGAAAACAATTTAGACTACTTTATTTTTGTTAAACAAACAAGATAAATTCGAGAATGATTTTCTATTTTTATTTATTTTCTTTTTATTTTATTATTATTATTATTTTGTATTTCTTTATCGCTCTCCCTTTTGGATAGGATCAATTTGTTTTGAATTCTCTCTTCTCTTGCTGACTTCTTTGATTTCTCTCTTCTTTTGCGTGAGATTTACGTTCGAGCGTGCTTATATTGATCAGTGGTATTCGTATGCGATTGCAAGGTCAACAACGAGTTCCTCGGCGATGAACAATCGTCGAGAATCTTCTCGAGATTATATAACTTTCTCAGCTTATCTTGAATATGATTTAGATATTCCCAACGTAAGATTTTCAGGTGCCTTACGTAATCCGGCGTACCACGATTGCTCAACAACATCTGCGCCAATGAATCGTAATTATCGCTTTGAAGTGCACGACTTATCTCAATGCACAGCTCTTGCCGTGTTATTTCTTCCTTAACCGGATCTCTCTATCAAGGAAGTAACAAATAACAAAAAGATAACAATAAATTAGATAGACGAGGATACATGTCGATTAAAATATACTATTTCTAATGAAACTTAATATTTTTGCAAAACGGCAATATTGACTATAATCTAATTGTTCTTATTTTTTTTTTAATCTTGTTATATATTTAAACAAAAATTATGTAATGTGAAAGTTATAACTATACTATAGAAAGTATAACTTATACTTAATAAATACTAATTTCCGAATATAAAATAACATAAATAACATTAAATTAATTTTGTGAGGAAAAAACGAAATAAGATTTAAAAAATGCAAATATACGAGAGCGTGATTTGAATGTTATATGACGTTATAGAGGGTTAATCTTCATTTGTATGTAATAATCTTCAATTTCATTTTTGATTAGAAGAAAAAATAATGAGAAAATATAGAATAAAAAAACCCATCCAAGTTTCATAAAAAAAAAAAATAAGAACATTTCCTTTTCTATTTTAATTTCAAATACCTTCTTCACGTCCAAAGGACCAAATTCTTTGCTCAAAGCTTTGTCGATCAAATTCAGAATATGACTCTTACTGGCGTGAAGATCGAGATCCTCCTCAAGCTGATCACTTTTCTCAACAACGTCAGAATTCTCGATTTTCTCGTTAATTTCTTTTCCGTCACAAGTCGTTCCCTCGAACGATTTCGTAACTTTCTTATTTTTGACAGTGGTTGATATACGACAGGGTTTCAAGTAAGAAATATTCTTCAATTCTCTATATAATTTTTCATCCTCCAAAAAATCATCGACATCACCATCCGTTTCTCCATTTATGCTATGATAGCTGGTGCCAACTTCTATTTGTTGAACAGTTTTATCGTTTCTCTGTCATAGAATTATTAAATTTTACCAAATATATACAATTTATTATATTTCTATTTTAATCCTTTAATTAAAATATCTTTTTACTCACAAGTATCGTGTTCTATCATGCAATTCGTCAACTTACTTATTAATTATTAATTATTTACTCGTTAAAGAGTACATTAAAATTCATTATCTCAATCATCGAGTTCATTTACTTTATCCGAATTTACTGAAAGTAATTAAAAAAAAAAAAAACATACCTGCTCTAGCACATTCTTATTATTACTCATCGAAACTTGAGGCCCCTTAGAAGACTTTGCATCAATACATTGCAATTCGTTATTGAAATGATGTTCTTTCTTCTTCCTTCTTGTCTCATCCTCGAGTAAGTTCGATTTTTTCTTTCTCTCTGTTTGTTCGACGTTCAAAAAATCATCTTCTTTGCACTGCTGATCATCGATATTCTTCAATTTCTCACATAAATGAGAAGTGCACTTCAACTGATCAAGCTCATGATACTGCTGTTTCAAATACTGCCTATATTCTAGGTCGCTTTCTTTTTTCTTCAAATTCGATTCAAATTCTCCCATGGAACTGTCACATCTCTTTGATCGATGATGTCTTTCACAACATTTATCAAAAAAATCACTGTCCGGTTCAGAATAATCTGGTATGTCTTGTAATAACTGATAAAAGAAAAAATCGAAATTGAAATGTTGCATTAACAAGTGTTTTTTTAAATTATCGCGCTGATAATTAGACGAGTTATTAGAACCTGATTGTTCTTCCAATAACAATCCTTCGTCGACATATTAATTGGCGGAAGGTTCGGATATTTGTTATAACATTCATTCTCGACGCCTTTATTAATGATATCATCAATTATCGTCGTGAACTTTTCATCCTCTTCTTCGTTCCTATGCTCCTTTTGTCGATGATAATTATTCGATGTTTTCTTGGAATAATGAGTACGATGACAACGGGGATCTAATTTTGGTGAGAGAGGAATGCTATACGATTTCTTTACACCACCGTTTGTCAATGCATTGTCAAATATATGCTCAGTTTTCTTAAAAATTGCCTCGATGTTATCAATGTCCCTTAAAAATACGAAGATGCATTGAAAACTCCAAAAAAAAAAACGACAAAAAGAAAAATGATTTTTCTTCAATCGAACGACTTAAAATTATGAAAAAAGTTAATCATTAATCTACTCCATCTAGATACCTCTTTTTGGATGATGTTCTTTTAAAATTAGGCTGACAATGACAGGAAGGACAACGATGCGTTTTAGATTTCTTTTTACGTCCATAAGAATCCATCTGGTTGACGTTGTGTTTCATTGAATGTTCGCATCGTAAGTAAGGATCGCCGGAAGCATAATTCGGATAAGCATGATAATGAGCGATCGATTTTGTAAAGCAAGGTTTTCTTTTGTATATCTCTTTAAAATGACGAACATCTTCCTCGTTGTTCTCCTAAATAAATGGATTTAAGCCAGATGTCTCATTTTAAATGATATAACCGAATATCTTCGATTTCATTGCTTTTACTAACAAATGTTTCAAATAAAAGTTACGAAATATTGAGAAGAAAACAATATTTATTGCAGACATTTCATAGAGAGCACTATTGTCGAGATAAAGAAGTCAAAGCAATGTTTTCAACTGTAAATTAATATTTTAAACCCAATAAAAGTTGTAAAGAATATTAATACGAATCCAATGAGTACCTAGACCATATCTTTTCATTGATATTTCATCAAGTTGTAGTGCTTTAAAGTTTAACAAGCCTAATCACAACAGTATTGTATGTTTATGATTTTTTAACGGTCATATTTTTTTATACGACGACTATCTCAATGGTATCATTTATTTGGATTTTTTACAAACTGAGTTATCCAATTTGATGAATGATATTTATAATCATTACCGTTACCAAGTTTGGATTAAACGAGCTGTATGGTCTCCATAGATTCCCTGATCTAACTTCATCAAATTTTTATCTCCGAGGAGCAATTAGAAATATTGTATTAACATAACCATGTAAACTATGAGTGAAAACATGATGAAATGCTTGTCAAAATATTTCTCGCAATGTTTTATTATCAACTGTTCGACATTTTCGACGCAAGGTCAAATTATATATTCATGAGGGGAAAATGTTTTCAAACATATGTTGAATTAATAATTCAACCTTTTTTTCGATCTGCGTGTACGCTAATATTATAAAATATTCAACGATTCAAACAACAGAAATTAAATAAGAAATGAATACAACTTCCAAAATATATAAATAAAAATAAATAAATAAAAAAACAAGAAAAGAAATTGATTAATGAATTCATTGGTTATCAGATATTTACAGGAAAATTGAACGAATTATTTGCGAAGTTTATCAAACTTCAAAACGTAACAACGAATGAAAAATGCGCTATACGGATTCGTATTGATACTCTTTACAACTTTTATCCGGTTTAAAATATTGATTTCCATTTAAAAAGATTGTTATGACTTCCTTATTTTAACAACAGTGCCCTTTATGAAATAGCTACGCCCTATGACATTTCTCCCTCAAAACCTAGCGACTTAAACATTTGTTAATAAAACAAATAAGATCGGAGATATTCGGTCATATCATTTAAAATGAGATAACCGATGTATACAAAAAATTAATTAGTATTAACACTAAATTTTTCTAACATTTGAAATAGGATTTTTTTTTTATTTAAATAATGTTACTTTAATTTTACATAACTATGAGGATGTTAATTATTTAGAACGAAATCCCTTAAACATTCAATCTTCCAGCGATAATAAAAATGTAAAATTAGGAACTTACCATTTTTATTTCCACTTTTTTTAATAATATACCGGAAAAACCGGAACTTCGCCAAATGGAATTTTGAATCCGTATTCATAATAAGCTTATTTCGTTAATACCCTTTTGATATTATAGATGTGATATCAATCTTTCATTCTTCCCTCGGACATAAACAAATTATCGAAAATTAAAATCTCGACGGATTTAAAATTAATGTCTAAAGCAAGATCCGAAGGGAACAAAACAAAGAGGATAAGATATAAGAAAACAAGACGTAAAAAACCGTAAATGTCAAAATGAACGAAAACCACAAAGCTTGAGCGCATGTATATGCGTGACAAAATTTGTTGCTCCGTTGTTTTTTTAATTAAAACAGAGTAGTTCGTCAATAATTTATAACGTGTCTATAGAATAATCATATCAACGAAACACCGTGAATCATTATAACAGATATACTACAAATCATTAAAGAACTTTTATATAGATACCCAGAAGTTTTTATTCTACGATAAAAAATGAATTACGATAAAGACGTAAAAAAAATATAATTACAAAACAAAAAGCTTATAATTTATAAATAAAAGTTATATATATAAATATTATATATACAAATTTTAGTTATTAATAATATACATATAGTATCAAAATAGAAAATGGACAAATCATATTCATTCTATACCTAAATGAATATGCTCTATCTCAAAATTATACTTGAACAAATCATAGTCACAAAAATGTAAAAAAATTATGCCACGATATGTTTAAAAAATACATATTATTATATAATATATATTATAAAACAATACATGTTCAAGTGTATACAAGTCTACAAGTATGATAAATTTATTGATAAAAGTACAATTCTACTAGAGAAAATTCTACAAAGTCCTCATCGATCCGTAAATACGATTCATATTAGATAGTACCATGTGAATTATTTAGTTAACGCTTTTTATCTGATCTATCCATAATTTATCACAAGATTAAGACTTATTAATTCAATCTGTTATAAACTTTGATTCGACATGGTTGGGAACGAAGAGGAAAATATCAAAGAGAAGTTCTCTTATATGCATGAAATTATGCCGGATTTTCAAAAACGTACGAGATTGATGGTTAAAAATGTTCGGTCTGTCCCAGAAGAATCAGCTATGCATGTCGGCACGGATGTAATGACTACAAAATCATTAATGGGTCAGTACTTCGTTGAATTTGCTAACAATTCAAGTATTCATGGATTTAATCATCTGGTAGCACGTCACAGACATCCGTTAGAAAGGTATTGAAAACAATTATCCTTTTGTTATCAATAAGAAATGAACATCATTTAATTGTCAATTTAAAATTTTCAAAAGGTTCCTTGTAGCCATATTCATATTAACTGCTCTTGCAAGTTTAATTTTTGTTTCCATAATTTCTTGGTACCGATACCAATACGATGCTATCTCAATATACTGGAATCATGAGTATAAACTCTTCAGGCTTGCTAAACCGTCGTTTATTATATGCCCGCTAAATGTAATCCAGGATTCGAGCTTCCCTGAAACATTTAAACGGTAAAGTTTATGTCCATTAGTGTTTATAATATTAAAATATCTTTATATGTATATAATCATAAAATACATTAATTCGTTTGGAGATTAAATCGTCAAATTATGATTATTCCAGTTATGGCATCGAAGACACACCAAAGGCTCGAGCGTTCTTTCATTTTTTATCTAATGCTACTTATGAAACTATGATCGACACACCTGAATACGATGATGCACCGCCAGGACTATGGCTTAGAATTTTGTCAGATTTGAAGAAGGAATTTTTTTATGAAACAACTTTTATTGACAAAGGAATATGGATCGCTACAGAAAATGGTATATGTCTTTCTATAGGGAACTTAGTTCTTCAATATGCCAGTTTGCAGTAAGCATCAGAGCACTGACTATAAAATCAAGATACGAATTAGTCAAATATTTTAAAAAATTCATACTTTTTATTATTACTATTTGATTAGAGATTTGTTATCTAACAATTGGACCGTAATACCTCTACCTAAATATCCTCCAGATCCTCAAGATTTTGAAGTGGATAATAAAGACATGAATGATTCTAATTATATACCATCATATACTTACAATGAAGATCATGGAAAAACAGAATTAGTGACAACTGATGCTGAAGTAACGGTGATAATTTTTAAAACTATTTGATTAATAGCTAATGTAACATCATGATTATTAATATAAGAGTATCTTCATTTTTTGAACATATAGCTTAGCATACTTGATCCAATGGATTCGTACAACTATGAATTCGCAAAAACTAGACATTATTTACAAATTCTTGAAATACAAACGGTTGTTCTTCGAATCCTGCAAGCAGACAGTACAAAAAGTATATATAAACTTCCAATACATAGAAGAAAATGCGGATTTCCTTCGGACAATGGATTGGAATTGTGGCCAATATATACATACCAAATGTGTATGACCGAATGTAGATCCCGTATAATTAGAAAAAAATGCGGCTGTTATCCTCACTTTTTAAGACGTATATGTAAAGATTTTTATCATTTATCATTTTTCATGATTTATTTGTCGAAGAGAGATCTTAGATATTTTCTTCTTATACGTATCTATTTATTTTCTTAGCTGATGTTCCTATCTGTAATGCTGCACAATTGCGTTGTATCGGAAGAATACAGCGATCGGAATCACTTAATGTTAAAACATCTTCTTGTAATTGCCTCGTTAATTGCAACCAAGTCTCCTATTTACCGGAGGAAATTAAAATAACGAGATTGTAATTATCAAAAAAATATCAATAATCTTAAGAATAAGTATTATACCCAATTTAACAATTATAAACATATTTGATAATTCCAGCAAAAGCGTATCTCCCTTGAACACCACGAGTTTCAAAATGACAATCAGTTTTTCGAAAAACAAATTTAAACGTAAGGAATGGTACACTTTTGGGGACTTCCTAAGTACGTTTAAAAAGCTTATAAATTCTTTTGCTTTCTTCATAATTTCGATTTTTTAAAATATTTTATTATTCCTGATCCAGCATCTATTGGTGGAGCTGCTGGTTTATTCCTCGGTTGCAGCGTATTATCCTTCGTTGAAATATTATATTATGGGACTTTACATTTGTACATTTATATGCAATACCATAAACCAAACAAAACCTAAGCTAAGTATTGAATATATAACGCTACTAATCAACTAGATGTGATAGTTGAAAAATACTGTTTATTGCAAAACAAATTGCATTTTTGTTAGAGGGACGTGAGACAAATAAATATGACATACATACAAATGTACATACATACATCTTTAAAGACGATTATAAACGCACGATCACTGTACACTAATTTACAAGAGTAGAATCACCTAAAATATTATTAGAAAATGTTTCTTTTCGAGTAACTTTCTTTTCGGAATAAAGGATAAACGATATAGAATGATTAAAAGGATGCTAATATATCAATAAATGGAGTTCCAGGTTCCTTCGCTGCAACTTCGAATATTTCGACGAAAGCTTTCTTTTGAGATTCCTCGGGCAGCTATACATAAAATAATTAATTTTAAAAATACTTACAGATACAATTCTAATTTTATTTTATACATTATCTTTTCATGCGTACCTTGTGATAAAAATCATTAGCTGCAATGCACAATATCTTCTTATCCTCGTATTCGTATTTCCCAATTCTTGATTGTACATGTGGGAATCTATATCGATCTATGTCAAGGAGCATATTATTTATTTACTTCTAAATTCTAAAGAATACATTTAAAAGAAATGGAAAAGGATACAAAGCTCTCAACCAATTATTCGTAGATGCACTTATAAAGAAACATGAGAGACACCAAGTGGACATAGCCAATGGTAAACTCTGTATGAAATTTGGCAAACTGAAGACCACCCAATCTTGTAGTAAACTCAGTTGTGTAGACGTACATGCTCTTTCACAAACCTATATTTAATATATCAAATATTTTCAATTCCTTTAACATTTTATATTCACATTTTTTTAGATATTATATTTTACGAACTTTAAACACAACGCCAGAAAGCAATCGAGGATGTGGTTGTTGAGGTGATAAAAATTCACCGATAACTTTTGTTAAAATTTGTGATAGTGGAAAGAAATCTGCTAAAACACCAGATAAAACTGAACAAAGAATCTCTACTTCCATTGGATAGCCTTTCTTAATTCTGTCAAATATGGCAGACGTTCGTTCTATTGATCGAACCAATGATTCTGGTTCAATATCCGGTAATGGTTCTTCAACATTCGGTTGATTTAATCTGTCTGCTGCTTCTGTATACATGCAAGTTAATAGAAGTTGCAAAGCAGGCAAAGCAAACATCAGACTTGCATGCCTTAAACGCTCTGTTGCTATTTTAACAATTTGTTCTGCTACTTTACCCATTACACTTTTTGTTATAATTAATCTTTCGAGACCCTAAAATAAAACGGGTATAATAATTTTTTACTATTAAAAGAGAAGACAGTTTTTAAATGAAATTTAAAAGGTACCTGTAAAAGAGTTTGATGTAAACTAATCGAAATATTCGGTGACATGACTAGAGAAAGAACTAGTTCAAGCACAGCAGGAGCTTCTGTATCGGGTGTTGTATCCCCTGCATGTTCTAATAAGAAAAATACTAAAGCCCACATAACTCCTTGATGTTCTTCACTTTGACTTAATACCCTAAAATAAATGAAAAAAAATCATAAGTTTCCATTCTTCACAAATAAGATAAAAATTACATTCAAAATATTAATTCGGAACATATGGATTACCCATCTGTATCTTGAGTATCTATGTGTTTTTGTATATATTCAATAGTCAATGGATGTAAGATGTTCATAATCTCTTCGTAATTAGCTTGAACTGCACTTTGTAATAAATATAAGACACCATGAAGTGCTGCTACTCTAGCAGCCAAGAAAACTGATTTAAGGTTGATATCAACCAAACGCTTTACCCTATCCAATGTATCCAGATCCTAAAATAACAATATTCTTCAATTAATAATATTAATATACATATGATTTTTATATTTTTAGCATATATAATATATACCAGTGGTGTTAATACTGCAGCAGCCTTACATACAGATATTACCAAATACTGATGTAAGATTCCATTTTCTATAGAATGTACTCTTGATATTTCTAAGCAAACATCTAGCATCCATTGATATTGTGCTCTTTCTACAAAGAGATCAGAAATAGCTAGGAGAGATTTCATAGTTTCTGTAAGTAATTGTATCGGAATATTTGCTTGTGGCGACAACCAAGAAGTATAAAGTTCCACTAAAAAGCGAAGACACGAATCTACATCTAATGATGCAGACTTTAATGCATCATTCCTTCTGTTTTTTAGTTCAAGTACAGAGGCATTTAATTTATCTTCATATAAATTACACGATGACCATAAATAGGAAACTGATAATTGGCTGTATGTAAAGTTATTTGAAGTTGTAATTTTTTCTATGTTTCCTCTATGAAATATATGATCTAATTTTAAACCATTTATATTTTGAATATCACTCATACATTCATATTTCCATGTAAGTAAATCTTGTATAGTATATAATTCTTGTGAGCTTACTTTCACAACCGAAAGTTGAGGATCTCGTGAATGATGTATCAAACAACTAGTACTTGGATTACCAGGATGTGGTAGAAACATTGTTTGTAACAATAATTGTGTTATAGCTTGAATAGCTAAACAACTTGCTTGTACTAATGCTGTTGATTCTTCTGAAGAAGTGTTTTCATTTTGTGAAAGATTTAACAATCCCAATAATGCCATCCATATTTCTTCAAATTGTAGACGTGAAGTCCAACCCAACAAATTTATTCTATAAATGAACTGTTCTAAAATATCGACTTCTTGAAGAAGATTTAATTCAGTCGATAACAATGGAAAGTGACATTTGGTCGTACCAGAGCCCATTATATGCCAACCATGTTTCCAAACCAAAGGAGGCGTAAGAACAAAAGAATTTACCAAAGGTTGACGACTAATAAGTACAATAAGATCTTTTATTATGTTAAATAAATAGGGAGGAATGTTTTTAGAACTATTATTCACTTGACATTTTTCAAGCCAAACAACCAATGATGCTATTCGCACACATGCCTGTGCATAATGCTTCGTTTCTTCATCTTGAAAAGCTGCTTGTAAAGAACACGTATCAACATGAGGTAATGATTCAACTGCTGTTAAGTTACTTTCAACAATTTTTGTCATAGCCAATATCGTTGAACATACCCAGGAATATCGAGTGTGATCTGCAAAAACCTTAAATGGGCCTTCATATTTCAAAATTTCTCCAGCACAACTCAACGTTAATTCTACTTCACTTGGTCGTAGCTTTCTAATATTTTGTTTATCTACATGTATCATCCAATGTGTTAATTCAAAACACAATAAAGCAAGCTTAGCACAATCTTCTTCAACTTTTCCATCCATATTTGCCAAATTATATTTAGTTAGTTTCGACAATGTTTTTGTAAATGCCTTTACAACTGGAATGATTTTAAAAAGTGTATTCCAGTAAATGGAATCGTCTAAAAGTTTGGCAATCCTTGTAGCATATTTCACTTCTTTACTATTGATATTAGATTTTTGCGGATTAAATACATAATGTGGTTTTGGCATAAGTTCAGTTACATTACGTACATGCTCTAACAAACACTGTTTAGCAGCTGTATACAAAGGACTGGCTTCAAAATTATGAATTTTTGTATTGTGAATTTTTCTTAACTCTAACTTTTGGCAATTCTCAATAGTCAATCTTACGCCCAATGTTATGCAGTCTTTTAAAATTATTATATCAAACTCCTTAGAAGAAATAATACTCAAACAGTCTTCAAAATTTAAATTACTCAATAGTTGTGCAGATTCGTGAGTATTATACGTTGTATTCTGATGACAGCAACGTAATTTAATCTGAGAAAGAAACCAATCACGATCTAGTTGAATTGTTTTTACAATTGATGGATTGAAAGATCTACATAAATCAGGCTCGAAAGGTGAGAGATCATAAAAGTGTACTCCTAATTTGTTCAATAAGTTAACTAGAGCTCCATGTTTTTTAGCTAGCTTAGTAGTCTGTAATGTATCCATAATCTTTACTAGATCATTCTTTGGCAATTGTTCCATAACATCTGCTGCACTTAATGTTAATAAAATTTCAACTCTTCTGCTAGCCATTTTTGCTGCCATTCTTGATAAAGCAAGATATTTAGTAGATAAAAATTTTGGAATTAACATCATTATGACTGCACCACTTTGAGATTGATGTGCATCTTCGATACACTGCAATAAACGTTTGATGAAGCTAGGTTGTGATAAATTCACACATTTTGTTGAAATAGCTTGTACTAGGAGACCACTTGCTGCAGGATTTCTATGTATAGCTGCTGCTAGAAGTTCTTTGACCGGAGATTCAGTAGCTGTGTGTATTGCTTCTTCAATATGATTCACTAATAACCATGTTAAAGGCTCTGCATCATTGAGATTTTCGCATACATAATCACAAAATAATATGATTCCACCTTTATGAATAATTTGTACATTTATGCTGTTTACATAGTCGTATACTTTTTTCTCATTTGGAAGAGATCTTACTATGTAATTCGAATTTCGTGTGCCCAAAATTTTAGACCAAAATAGCATCTCATTATAGCTTAATAATGTCATTAGGTAAGCCCATTGACATGTCAACATTGGGCATACATGTCCAATGCTTAGCATTAAAGAATTTAAATTGTCTATAGGAAACTTTTCCTCTTCAAACGTATTGCGATCTTGAACCATTTGCATTGCTGCATTTGCCACTTTACAATGACTTCCAGACTCGAACATGTGAATACATAATTGTAAGAAGAATGCAAATTGATGCACCAAATAATCATCATTATCTGTATGCTGAGCAAATCCTGTATAGGGATCTATGGCTCTATGATTAATTAATCCAAGAATATTAACAATTTTTGTGCCTATCAGACTAATCACTTTAAATATGAATCTGGCTAAAATTTTTTCAGGTGGTATTTGAGTAGATTGAGTTCCAAGTGCATTTAATGGATCTATAACTTTAGTCAAATTATCTGGAAATAATAATAAATGTGAAAGATCTGTCATATACACACTAAGATCTGATAATCGTGCTAACATTGATTCCTCTTTAGCACAAGAAATAAGAGTTAATAATATAACATTTATCATTCCCAACCAGCGTTTTAAATTAAAAACTGGTTCTTTCAAAGACGCAGGAGCTGTAAAAAGTACTTTTAAAAGTGGATCTACTGGCCTGAAAACAGTAGGAGAAATTGCAGCAAACAATTTTACTAAGGCAATATGAGCATTTTCCCATTCTAGTCTTACTTTACACGTTCCCAACATTGGAAGTATAGTATCTGTAGTCATTCTAGACCATCTTCTCCACTTTTCTTCTCCATTTCCATCTCCACTAAATCTAGATTCTGAGACACATAATGCTAAAAGCTCTATAACTTCATGATATTCCACAAGACGAAGTAGCATTGAAATTAATACTTCTTTTGTTGTTTCCAATTCTCTTTGTTCTGCTTGATTAGAATTTCCATTGCGAATAAGAAAAATATCTCCAACTACAGGTGCAAGTGCTGGTATACAATATCTAAGTGCTGGCTGTCCACTTGCCATAAGTCCATCACATAACTGTATTATTTTAGGAATACCTATTACAACCTTTGAGTGATTTTTTTCATAAGATAAATGCACCAAAAAACTGAAAATTTTTGGTAACAGGTCTTCTGCTTGTTGTATTTGACCTTCCTCTATGAATTCAAACTGTTTTAATACAAATCCTATAAATATCTTGTCTGAATCTAATAAACAATAATTAACTTTCAATTGAATTAGTTGACTTAGAAGCATAAGCACTTGACATTGCAGTGAAATATTGCTCGTGATAGTATATTGTTCCATAGACTTTATAACCATTGGTTCAAATAAACGAATAAAAGTAGCTACAGAAGCCTTATGATCTGAAGAATATATGTATGATAATTTTCGATCTCCTTTTCTACGTGTGAAACCTATCCACCTAGAAATCATGAGAGGTCATAATAAAATATATCTCAAATATAATTTAGAAATCTATGATACTTACCCAGTGTCTGGTTTATTTTCATCTCTGCAATTATTTCCTATTAATTTTATCATGTCTGCCATATGTCTAGCTGGATTCTGAAAACATTGATTATAAAAGCCTTTAGAAGTATCTCTTAATGCAATATTCTGTTCTGCATATTGTTGCATATCCAATTCGCTCCATTGAGAACCAAGATTTTTACCAAACAGACATTTCAACAATTGCTGCACACACTGAATAGTTGCAGTCGGCGATAAACTAACAGTTGTTTGCAAGTAATATAGAATTTCCTCTGCTATCCTGCCTGCCTCATTAAAAGTGGCTATCTCAAGAATTTGTGAAAGAGTATCCAGTATAGCAGTTAATAATGCAATATACATCTCGCTAGCCTCAGGATCAAGAGTAACAAGATAATTAGAGTGCGCTGCTTTGAGATTATCATACATTTTCATATAATGCGGAATAGTATTGAATACTCCCATTTGTTCTTTTCCAAATTTTAAACTTAAAAACTTATCTCCTTTTTCTTTTTGTTTCTGTTCGGTAACTACTTTTTTCTTTGGAGATAAACTGTGCGCAGATGGCAAAGAGGACAGTGATTTTGTACTTATTTGATTTAATTGTATATCATCAATAATATGGACAAAAATATTTAAAACCTTTATAACATGAGTCAATAATAGTTCCATATACTGACACATTTGTTTATCTTTTAACATACTCCAAATATTTGATGTATCAGAATCATGTTTGTTTGTTGGTTCATTAGGTTTTAGATTACAAAGAGCCAATCCTGATGCTAGATTACCCGCAAGAGAGATTAAATGTTTATGTGTTGATAAATCCAAACTTATTGCAGATGAAGACAACAAAGGCAGCAGCAAAGAAAGCAGACCAGTACCAATTGGAGTTGTTATTTCAATTACAAAATTGTTTTCATTTGTTGTGTCTATTCGACTAACAGCCTTTTTATGAGATTTTTTAAGCAGTGCTTTGGGAAGTATACAATCCCAACCTCTGACATAAACTATAGTGTTATAAACTTCACTTAATAGAGCAAGAGCTTCGCAACAACCATATACCATATACTTAGATGAATCAACCATGAGTATTTCAGTTAAGATGCTTACAATACGAGATAATGAATCTTCTGTATTTACGTGATATTTTTTATCATTATGATCAGTTAACGATGTAAAAGGTTTGACAGTATTATTTATAGTTACTCTATGTTTATCATAATATGAAGAAATCCTTAAAGTACTTGACATTACAGTTGACAAATACTTTTCTGTATATTGAGCTGCTTTTTTTATAACAGCATTTTCCTGTGGATGTTGAAAATATAATAATGGAATGCTTCTGAAAATAAAAATGAAAATTCAATTTTAACAGAATAAAAAAATTGTAAGTAATATTATTTTAAATAAGATTTAAATAATTTATAACATTATCACTTACTTAACAATTGCTTCAGATGCTGCGTGTCTAACTCTCTTATCCTGATCTCCTAATAAAATGATTATAGCATCAATAAAATGTTGTTGAAATAATGCATCACCTGTTATATGTTCTATTGTGATGTATGATAAATTGCTTAGCAAATCTGCTAATTTAACTTTGACAAGAAAATATGGATTTTTAATAAGTCTGGGTAATTCAAATAAGATGGTTATACCATATTGACTATCTACGGAATTTAGTATTTCTGGTAAACATAAATTTAGTGCTGTTAATGTTTGACGACATGTTGTAGCAGAATCATCTTCCAAGCCCTTCAAAAAAAATTACTTGTTAATACTTTAAAACAGATATTTTATTAAATTTTACTGTAAAAATTCTTACTTTTATAAGTAATTTTATCATATTTTCCAGCAATGAATTTTCATTTGTTTTACTGTTTAAACATTCAGGTTGGAAATTTTTGAAAGATCCACCATACTGTGTGAAAACTGTTTTCAAAAATGATCCAATAAGAGTCGATACATTGGCTCTGATTTGAGGATCAGAATGATTTGCAAATAATAAAATATCTCTCATCATTTGTTTATCTGAAGTAGAATCTTTGGCAACTGTCATTAAAAGTAGATCTGGATAAAGTCTTAAAATATTGGCTACACATGTTAAAGCAAGACATTTAACACTGACACGAAATAATTTATCAGGCATCAAGTGACCAGCACTGCCTGTTAGCAAGAATGATGAAACTAAATAACGACAACAAAATTTTACAGGCATATCAGAGTCTGTATAATTTCCAATATTAATTTCAAGTGATGGCAATTCCATTGGCAACTTTTGTGGAGAAGCTACAGATATTGAAGCTTCCTCTAAATACTCTTCTTCTTTCATATGATGATCACTTTGCAAATTTGAGTAGTGAATTTCTTCTATGTGTTCTATTTCACTTCCAGCATCACTTCCTTCCTCAACACCACCTCCTAAAGTAGACATAAACTAGAAAATTTGTATGTATATCTAATTTTGTTCATACAAAAACATTTACACTTATATATTTATTCTCACCCTCTAAAGTTTCTATTTTTAATTCACTGTAATTTTCCATTGTCTTTCCTTTAATTTCTGTTATTTCGCTTGCACATATTTCCCGTATTTCTGATTTGTGCATAAGTGGAAGTACTGTTTCAGAATCTATAATCCAATTTCCTATTTTTGAATTTAGTTGCGGCATTTCTGGTTCAAGCAAATTCAATGTGGAATCACAATTGCCTCCCGAAATACTCGTAGCTGTTGAAGTACTTATTTGACCCAACGATATTCTGGCCGCTTCTTGATTTAACTCTATTCTACTGTGAGTAATACCTTCTTTAGATAACAATACATATTTGAATGCAGTTGACGAACATTGCAAAAGTTGAGCCAATGTTTCTAAAGCTGCATTTATTAAATTATGATTTGAATGCCACTTAGTATAATGCAAACATAACTCATAAATTTGTAAAAAATTTTCCAGTTGTTGTTTGTCACTAGCTTCACATTCTGCTGGCGTATTTATATATGGTAAAATCACTTTTAAACATCCAAAAACACCGATGACTGTATTTAAATGATCTATGTCATCATTCACTGGTATTATAGCATCTGAAAAAATAGTATATTATTAATATACAGTAAAGTTCGCAGACATAATGCTTGCAAAATATCCACCTTACCTAATAAATAATTTAATACATAACATAAAAAAACCTGAGGTTTCCTACAATTTAAACAGGTTGTTAAAATCATATTTGCTGCAGCTCTACGAAATGCTGCTTGAGTTGATGAGATATTTTGAAAGAATGCCTTAAGTAATGTCTACAAACAGATAATATATTTCTTAATATACAGATTGGTATAATATCTATTGGTAATAGTATTATTATACCTTAACATCATTATCCGTCATAAATGACCCTAATGTTCTTAGAATTAATTTCAATGCTTGTGCAAGCGTATCAATTACTGATTCCTCTGGCCTATGTGCTATGACAGTAATACATGGTATTAAGTTTGACACATATGCTTTTCCTCTTGTAGGACGAATCATGTGACTAAGTAAACTAAATCTCCAAAGAGCAGCTCTCAATGTTCGAGCCGGTCCATTGCTCTTTATTCCATTATATAATTCTATTTGAATTTTAACAATATCACTGTCTGCCATTGCCTGATAAATAATTAAGAGTTATATATTATAATAACATATATATATTATAAAGTTATAATAATGGAATTGATTTCATTTGTTATCAAAATAAAAAACATTAAAATAATCATACCCTTATGATTTTATTTAGAGATTCATCAGCGATCATTCTTACATCAACTTCTGCGTCGTCACATAATGCTAATAAAGTTTTAATTGAACAACCAAAGATTTGTGGATATTTAGAAATTAATTTTGTATTTGGCGAACATAATCCTTCCGTAATAACTATACAATGTGATATCTTTTCTTTTCTGTTATCATTAAAAACACAAATTGTTGAAAGGTATTCATAAAAATTTTTATTAAAAGTTTGACAATGTAAATAATTTTAATTCATACCTTATTGCAGGATCAGATGAAACTGTGGTTTCCTGTAATATCTTCAATGCTTCTATAGATTTTAATATATTGTTTAATGCAGCCATTTTTATAAAATAGTTTTATACTTTTTTTCTATCTATTTAACCTTCCTACACGAAACCTTTAACAAATAGCATACTAATAAAAATAGGTTTTTAGAATATAGATGAGATATAAAAATCTACATGCTGAGAAGCGCCATATTTATTTACGATCGAAACGTGTCACCCAAAATTACAAACATAAATAGTATGTACCATCAAATATGTGGTTTTCATCTTACCATTATAGGTTATTCATTTTTTAGATAAAACTATTTAACACTGGCAACGTGAATTATATTTAACCATTTTGATAACTCTACGCAATTGTTGCACTTTTATTGAAACCAAGAAAAGAAATTAAATTTTCAATTCGCAATACATTATCAAAGTCTGCCATATTTGTTATAAAACTGAAGGACACAATCAAAAATCAAATTTGTGAATAATTGTATCATAATATAATATATATATTACAATATTCTTATTTAAATTAAAATTTAAAGTTATCAATAAATGATCTTTCTATCTGACAATATTTAACCTATCATATTTGTAATAATATTAAAAATAATACTTTCAAATATTGTTGTTTTCAAATATACCGCGTAAAAGATAATACCGCATCAGAATGCATATTCAAAATTTGTAAATAATATGAAAGTATGTTCTATAAATTTGTTGTTTTCTTCTTTAAATGTAAATTATTCTTTTTTAAATAAGAAACAAAATATACAAAAGTATTAGTTATAAAGAGATTAAATTCATATAGTAATCAAGGATTTCAATTACTTTTATTTCACTTGTAGATAGCGCTGTAATCCGTTATGTTCTATTTGCAAATACTGGTTACATACAGCATACATAAAGTCGATAATCAAAATATACAAAATATAACAATAATGATGCTCATTGTAAGTAATATAAAAGTTCTATTATTTTATACATTATACAAGGAAAATATTTATCGCGACTTATAAACATATTAGGAAGGAATAATATTAATAATATAAAATTAAAAAGGGCAGACAAGGCAAAATACTTAAATAAAATCTTTAAAATATTTAAATTAATTTGTAAACTATGCCCTTAATCCTCATAGTACAATTATTTTTCTTCAAATAAAATAAAATCCAGGTTATTTAGTAACTTCATGAATAGCATTAGCAAGATATTCCACGTTTTTACTTGATACTCCTGCTATAGATATTCTTCCATCTTTAGTAAGATATATGCTATAGTTTTTTGTGAGTTTATCAACCTGCAATTTTTAAAAATGTACAAAAATAAATATTTATATATTGTATACTATATTGTATTAATGCATAAAAGTTAACTATTTTACCTCGTGAGTTTTAAGACCTGTAAAACAGAACATTCCAATCTGATCTGTAATGTGCGTCCAATTATGTGAACTTCCTAACTTTTCTAAATTCTCTCGTAAAGTTGTACGCATACAAATTATTCGATCAGCCATTTCCTTAACATCATGAAGCCATTCTTTTTTTAAATCAGAATTTCCTAATATTTCAGTAACGATTCGCGCTCCAGAAATAGGAGGATTAGAATACATAGGTCTAATTATAATTTTAAGTTGCGACATCACAGTAGCTGCTTCTGCTTTGCTAGATGTAATTAATGAAAATGCTCCGACACGTTCACCTATGCAACAAATAGTTTTGCAAATTGTATATATGATACTTAATTTCATTAATTTTCTCAATATTTTATCTATATTACCATAAAGTCCCATATTCTTTGCATAGGACTGAGATAAGGCAATTTTATTCTTATCTTTTAGGAACAATCTAACAGCAGCTGCATCCTTATCTGTCGAACCTATAAAAATACAAATATTAATAAAAGGTACTATTACAGAAACAAATTGTTACTGCAATACTTTACCAGAAGCAAATCCCTGATATGCCATATCAAAATATGGAAAGAGATTTCTTTTTTTTACCATTGCAGATATTTCTTCCCATTGTTCTAATTTTGGATCAACACCAGTTGGATTATGAGCACAGGCATGGAGGATAACAATTGATTTCTCTGGAATTTTCTGTTAATAAAATCATCATTAGTAATTCAACGTTATCGTTGCAATATTTTATACTATAACCTACTGATATATCCTCCATTAGGCCTTTAAAATCTAATCCAGAAGTCTTCGGATCAAAATAACGATATTGTTTTACATCCAATCCAGCATGTCTAAATAATGGAGTATGATTTCCCCATGTTGGTGTTGGTATGTACACTACTCTGTTTCCTGGAAAGAATTGAGCCAGGAATTTGGCTCCAATACAGAGAGATCCAGTACCAGAAATTCCTTGAATTGTTGCATTCTACAAAAAAAAAGGTGAGAGTGGAAGTGTAGAAAATAATTTATAAATTTATTACTTATATACATACTGATTCCTGTATTACAACTTCATTGTTATCTCCTAATGCCAATGTAACACTGTGTTTACAAAATTCTGGGCTTCCTGATATCGGTAAATATTCTTTATTGAAATTCTTCTCTTTGATTCTTTCTTCTGCCTATAAAAAATATCATTACTCATATTATTTTTTTTTTTTTTTTATATATATTCAAGATTATCTTTATTACTGTAGAAAAAAAATAAAAGATATACCTTTTTGACACTTGGAAGTACATGAGGTTTGCCATTGTCATCTCTATATGCTCCTACGCCTAAATTAATTTTATTTGGATTATTATCTCTCTTATAAGCTTCTGTAACACCTAAAATAATATCTGGAGGTCCCATCTCCACATGTGACCACCATGACCTAAATGTGACCATATGAAAATGATATAATAATTAAAACAATTGAAATATGTATATATAATTACAATATCATTATAGAAAAGATATATAACAATTGAGTTTATAACAACTAAAACAATGAAAAGTCTAAAAGACTTTATCAATATCCATCAAACGAAGGTTAAAAAGGTCATAAGATATTTTCAAGCATTTTTTAATTTTACCTTGATCTGGAAATATTTAAATAAAATGTGTACTGCTCACGTCTGAACAGTGCTTTTACCATTGACGATACAAATTGTACATTATTTCGCGTCATTTTATAACTTATAGAAAAATATTTGCTGTTCAATTCACTTGCTCTAATCAATTCTGTTCCAGGAGGCTACAGAGGCATAAGGACGTAGCAACTGGAAACAAATGCTGACGTTTCATTAGACTATATCTATGGTTGATCATGCGCGTGTACATTATTTCACTTATCGTAAAAGGCTATCAAATTTATCGAAATAATATCAGTTATACAATAATGAAACCTTGACTTTATTATTCTACTTTTCGGCTGTATATATATATATATATATAAATAATAGTAATTTATCTATATTCAAAGATAAAATTATAAGAGAATGAAATAAAACAAAAACGGTTATTATAGAAGAAAAATATATCTGAGAATCATATTTAAAAATTTCAGAATTATAATCAATTTAAATAATTTATCATACGAAATGACATTTAAATTTGTTTATTAAATAATTTTATTCGAAAATTCAAGAAGGATGTTAAAGCTCCTTACAAATACGGTCCTGAGTATTCGGTGCGTATGTTCAATTTTTTATCTTCCTATTAAAATAATAAATAGCAATGGAAATGTTATACGATAGAAATTAAAACTAAAAATAGAAATTAATAAAAATAATCTCTTCTTAACCTTTTCTTAAAAATAAAATCTTAATTTAAAAATATTTTATAAGTCGTAGCGTACAAGAATTCTACATGACCAACGAGTTACATTCAATAATTTCTTAAGATAACACGAGATAGCGTAAAATTCCAAACGAATTCCAGTTGGATGTACGTGTACTTTCCGCACGTTAGTTTTTTTATAAATCTTCTTGTTTTTCATTCCTTCTTTATTTTTTTATGTTTACAATTTTATATATTTTTCAAAGTTAAATCGATTAAATTGAGCAGATTAAATTAATTCATTAAATATATCGCCGGTTTATTAAGTGGCAATCTTGATCATATATTATTCTTATCTTTAATGTTCTGTAACAAGTGTTAATAATTAAATAGTGCAACGAATAAGCCTATTTTGAAATTAAAAATGTTTTTCATCATGAAATGATAAAAAATAATAAGTTCACGAATGTTATTTCCATTTATAAAAGTTACTTCCATTTTATTGCAGTGTCATTACGTCACGAGAGTAGCTTAGATATACTACTACCGTATATGTAATGTAACAGACAAGAATATATAGCTTATATTTTTTTTCTTTAGACATTATCTCAACATTTAAAATAATTGTTGCATTATAAATTCAGTGCAATTGATTGACATCAAAGTTACAGGTTATGTTTATTGAAAGAATCACAATTAAAAGATAAATATAGGTATAATCAAAAGAAACCTATTTATATTATACAATCGGATTGTGATAATCATTTTGTTTTGCATTACTTTTCTTTTCTTTTTCATTTCAAAAAGTCCGCCTTTTTGTCAATTCGATTAAATTATCTTACAAGCTTGTATAGGTCACATGATACATGAGAATGCAATTTTCAGAACCTGTCTATTAATTTATTCCTTTCTCTTTCTTTCCTTTGAACATACGATCATCCGTAATATTTCATATAGATGACAGGAGAATAAGTAGGGAGAAGGAATAGAAACTTAGATCTCTAAAGAACATTGTCATTTTTATCGCGATGGCATTATCTCGGATAAGTCGCTGTTCCGATTTGTTAACTACATTTAATCGTAACTTGCAGCCAGGTACGTTATTGATAAAAAAAATTATATTTTATATATAATATATATTTTCTGGAATGTTTGTAATAATAATAATTTTGTTAAATTGATATATTCAGTTGGCATAGCAAGTTATCCGTTCAATGAGGTACAATTCAAACGTCGTGAAACAGTACCAAGAAGCCAAATGAAGATTTTACACGTAACGAGCATACGTCGTTATCCTGATGCACCGACTTTGCCACTTCCCAATAATGTTTCGGAAATATTTGCGAACGAGACAGGTCGATTCACCCCGGAACGAACAAGGGACATAGCAAGTCCGATTTTGATTTATGGTGCGAACAGAGTCAGCGCCAACAACAATAACTCATTCTCGTTCTCGTCCTTTAGCGACAAGGAAGTAACGTTCAACGAACAAAGAAATTTCTCGATCGTACGCGAGGACACGCACATAGATTCGTACGATTGTTCAGGCGCTATTAGTTTAAATGGTAGCATGCAAAGTAACGTGCCAAAACCTTTCTGTTCAACTGGCAAATCGACTCATTTCAATATGCCAGGTGGACAGTGGGCTAAGGATAGTAAATATATTGCTGAAGATATGCAAAAATCACATTACAGGCTTACCAGCATTAATATTTTATCATCCGATCGAGTTAAGAATGGTTAGTGGAATTGAAAACAAAGTATATGCTCAATTCCTTTACAAACTTGCATTATTTGATATATGATAAAGATATACCTTTTTCGAATAAAATCTGGTTAGGTATATATAGAATTTATAGTTTATCATATAAAGTACATATTACAGTAATATGTATATATTCAATAATTGATTCATTTTTAATTTTCTGTATTTCAATACATTTTAATATCACAATTTGATATCAAAGGTTAAGAAAAGATATTATTTTGAAAATAACACAATTTGTTTTGCCTTATTTTAAATTATTTTCCTCGTTTCTTTGTGTCGGAGAAAAAAAGTTTCTTTCAGTGCAAAAAGTTAAAGTTAAGCTGTATGTACAATAACTACAAATACCATCGACAATGCTTTGTAGAAATTCGTGGTGTACTTGAAAATGTTGCAATTTCACATTAAACTATGTGAATAGTATCAATGTTAAAATATGTTACTCAGGTATCATGAACGAAGCCATTTTAATGAGTACACTCCACAATAAATTGTTACATCCAATTTATATTGATCTTATGAGATACTCAACAAATGCTTCAACACCGCTGAATACTACTAATTCGGAAGATAAGATAAAAAAGAAAATAATAGCGACTAAAAGAGAAAGATTTAAAATGATCGTAAAAGATTATGGGAAAGTTGTTTTTGTATTTCACGTCACCATTTCGCTAATGTCACTTGGCTTCTTTTATACGGCTGTTATTAGGTTTGTCAAATAATTAATACATACAATGTATACATATATACATAAATACAAAATGATATTCATTACATATCAGATTTAATATACAAAATATATTGTCTGAATATATAGAAAATATTCAACGTTAAAAATATTAACCGTTATCTTTTTTTCAGTGGAATAGATCTAATGCCTTATATTGAAACAGTTTATAATACCGAGAACGAAAAAGTTATGAAAATTTTGAACGACTCATCTGGATTTTTATTGGCATATACAATTCACAAAATGTTAGCGCCAATACGATTATCTATTACTTGCGCTATAACGCCATGGCTCGTATTATACTTACGAAAAAAGGGCATTTTAAAGCGACCAGTGCCGAAAAAAACAGGATAAATTTTCACTTAAAGTTTAACCGATATAAAAATTAAAAGGAATAATAGTTTCTACGATGTTTATACATAAGTATCGGCAGCTTTATTAAGTTCGACATATAAAATTAAAACTTCCATGAGTATTGTATAATATGCATGCGACACGTGGTTCTCGTTCAAGTAAGAACGAAATAAATTTTTGTACCTGTGCGAATAAATATCGCGCATATTTAAGAGTGTAAATGGATGTTATAAATTTATATCCGTATAAAAATTTATCGTATATTAAATATATATATGTATATATATATATATATATGTATATATATATATGTATATATGTATATATATATGTATATATATATATATGTATATATATATATGTATATATATATATATATATATAGTATATATATATATAATTGTTTGTATACATCCATCTCATTCACTATCAAATAAAGTATATAATATATTTAGCAGTATAATAATCCTGCACTTTACGCGTATTTTACGTACAATACTTAATACTCTAACAGCAAGCAAACATGCGATTCTCTCTTTGCAAGTCATACATATTATCAGCGTGAGAATAGAACTTGCGTAACGTACATACGTAAGAGTTCGGCAGTTTTCAATGGACGAATTAGTACAGTTTGGAACATTGTGATTAAACTTGATTCTCAAGAATGATCTTGATATCAAGCAAAATTCGTTTTACGAAGTACATTTCATCATTGTGAAATATTATCGCAAAATTATTTGGTTAATAAATATTCTTTCTAACAAACTTCCTTTATATACCATAGAAAAAGAAATCGATGCTTTTCGATGAAAATAACTACATTTCATAAATTTGTGCGGTTCTCTTTAACTTATCACCGCTATTTGATTTAGTATAGGAAACATACAAAGGTGCCAAGAGATTTGGCGTATGCCTATTTTGTATGTGTATACATATATGTACACAATTACTTAAAAATTATACATATTACGATACATACATAAGGATAAAAGTAAGAGCTATAACTATATACAATTAATTCGAAGTTACAATTATTCCTATAAGTAAACATTTTAATTCGAACTACGCATAGGATTACTTTTGATCACGATAATTATTCGTACCTGATTATTAAGATTGCCATCTTCATATATATATATAGAAAAAATAAAAAAAATAAAATTCTAATGTTCAACAGTCCTTGAAGTCTTTTTTTGAGTATTATTATTTCTAGGCAGTTTCTTAAAATATTCGAAAAACACGCTCCTTTATTAAGCATATTACTGTCAGTTCTTCCTTAATTAAAGTGAAATAGCCGATATGATAAATGATTTATACTACCTAGTCACTTAGCTTTGCTTAAATGACGAAAATCTCTTATAATTTTTAATTATAAAATTGAGCAATAAATGATTTGTTTATACCAAAAGTACTATTAATATATCTATAAAGAGTTTAAAGCAGATATCGCATAATAATACTTTCAAATTGATAAACTATCAGTCGTTATATCTTACATACGTGTCATGCAATTAAAATAGATAAAAGGCTTATGGACATTCAGAGGACATGTATCGTTTATAAAAATATAACACTTGTTTGGCACATTAAACTTCTAAAAATGTAGAACCTTTTAATTCTACATCGGTGACAGTCTCAACACATTGACGAGTTCAAGCGTGCTTTATCTTCTTTGGAAGTAAGCAATGCATTAAGCATATTTTATACATTGTTCAGAAATCAAATAAGTTTAAGTTATATTGGATTATATATATTATAATGGAAATAATACCTGAAATATTTTGGAAGTGTTTTCTCGTACAATGTGTTACAAAATCGAAATCATTCGAGCGAACTATCACCGAATATTATTTCTCTCTCCATCTTTTTGCCCTAAGCATTATAATTTGTCAATGATAGTAAAAAGCATTGACAAAAGTCATTCTTCTTCCTTTTATATTTAAACGCAATTAATTTCAAACGTACGCTTCTGTACGACGACCCTGAAGATGGTTAAAGAATTGTCTCCAACTACTGAGAGTTTTACTAGACCATACCCAAAAGCTACTAGTTATGCCAACTATCATTGCCATCAAATATTTTATCATAAAGACTTCGAATTCTGGCCGCCGGCCAAGATCACGAGTACGTTCACCAACAGGACAAGGCATCGAGTAAAGCGATTGCAACCCAGGTCGCGAACACATCTCCATGTTCCAAGTTAACATCCATTGATCGAAATACGCTTGCTCGTAGAAAAGACAAGCGATCACTATGAGCGCTGGTACGGTATATAATACGGAAAAAATACCGATGCGGATCATTAACTTCTCTAACTTATCGGTCTTTGTACCATCGTGCTTCATAACGGTGCGTATGCGAAAGAGAGAAACAAAACCGGCGAAAAGAAAGGCCGTTCCAAGAACTAAGTAAACGCAAAGAGGAGCTAGCACAAATCCTCTTAATGCATCAACGTTCCACAAACCCACGTAGCAAACACCAGATAATATATCTCCTAAAAATATATAAATAATTAAAAAATTCGTAAACAAAAAGAAAAATCAAATTTTGATATTTAAATGCATATTTACCTTCTACTTTTCCCATTGCAAGGACTGTTACGGTCTTTATTGCTGGTGCTGCCCAAGCAGCTAAATGAAAATACTGCGAATGTGCTTCTATAGCTTCGTGTCCCCATTTTAAACCAGCTGCCAGAAACCACGTCAATGTAAGTATAACCCACCATATACTCGATGCCATACCAAAAAAGTAAAGCACCATAAAAAGCACAGTACATAATTCGTGCTTAGTTCCTTGCGTTATTGTAGATACCATCTGAATACGCATGTCTAAAGGCGGAGGAAAGGGCTCTCTACATGCAATAGAATTACCAGCTGCCCATCCTATCACATATGTCAGTGCTACCATGAGATAGCATACCGATAGAAAAATAATGGGTCTCTCTGGATATCTGCAATAAAAGAATGGTTAGAACGGTTATATGATTATTAACTAAAAACAATCCTATAAATTTTTACTTTATGAGAACTTTACTATTTAACTATATCTACCTAAATCTATCAGTGTCGATGAGAAAGGTCAGGAACGTAAAAAAACATGATGCAGCACAGAGAGATGCCCAGGTACCGACCCAGACTCTGGAGAAATTACGTTCTCTTTCTGTAAAGAACATACCATCGCAGGGTGCACCACAATTAGGTTCTATTTTATCCCCTACTTTGAGAGAATAACCCAGTCCATGTGGAACCTTGAATTGCAGGGGACAAACGAATCCAAAGTCTCTGGCACCGAGCGCAAAGCCATTACCGTTGTAAGACGTGGCCCCACCACTGTTCCAAGGTGGCTGAAACTCTGCAACTGGCATGCGTGGTGGAGAATATACAGGTGCCGATGGTTCCACTGGTGTTGTTTCATTAGTACCAACACAAAGTTCTTTCCCATTTTCAGGCAATTTAGAACAATCAAGGTTATCCGGCCAATTAAAACCAAAACTATTCATCAAATCTTCACAACCGGCACGAGCACTTTCACACAAAGATCTGCACGGTGGTATTGCCTTCTCGATGATAGTGCAAACTGGTGCATAAACGGAACAGAGAAAGAAACGTAGATCAGGGCTGCATTTAACCTTGACGAGAGGCGCAAATTGATGAACCTCGTAGCCAGCTTCTTCTTGTTTCTGATGGTTCATCAAATTGGGCATTATAGTTTCGTTGTACGGTATATTCATGCAAAGATTTATCGTAATTGGTTCGCATCTACCATGATGAGCGAGAGGATCCTTCGTATGCAAAGCTGATACGTTGATCACGCCCATCCAAAGGACAACGAAGATCGTGTTGAGGAAAATGAAAAACGAGACCGACATTACGAAATAGTTCGAATGACGCGAGTCGTCTCCTGTTTATACAATTTTTTTTCGGTATCCGTCCACCTCACACGACGTAATGCACGGGGATTCGAGGTTGCATCACGATAAAGCCGGATAAAGATAGTGTCCGGTAATACTCGAAGAAATCTGAAGGTTTACGAAGATCGATCACCAACTTTCGACGTGATTTGTCCTTCGTGTATCTTCCGACGCTACCGCACCAGGAGACAACAGTGCTTGCGCTAGTAAACAGAACGGATTCGACGCAATGATTGCTTTAGAGGGAATATACTATTAACCTATCTTTTCTTCGTCCTGTTTCGCCGTCCCTCTTTCGGTAGAATTTACAAGTTTCGATGTTATTTGATATCTTTCGGTACTCACCCTTGTCAACCCTTTCGAGGTTTCGTCGATTCGGATTTCATTTCAAATAGAGATATCTGATTTACGATACGTTTCGATTGAAATTTAGAACAACTATGATGACGTTTACTGTCACGTGGTGAAGGAACCTACAATTGATTTTCTATACAAGTTTAAGAATTAAATTTAATTCTCTTACGGCTTACGTAACCTTAGAGGGCGCAACGTACAATGAATGATTCTCAAACAAAGAACAGATCGTTGTTTGTTTTCTTTTTTATGATTTATTAATAAAGGAAATTTATCCCAAATTAAAAACGAAAATACTTCTTTTATTAATTAGAACGGGAGTTTAGGATTGGCTGGTATTGATTGTATCAGTTAGAGAATTATTGATTAGATTAGTAAAATCGATCGGTTCATTTTGATTTTATTTCTTTCCCGACACATAATGCACAATACGCTTGTAGTCGTTAGTCGTAACGTTAGTTACTGCTAATGATCAGCGCAATCGATAAGTATTACGTTTGTCTATCGCAATATTATATCACATCGTACGGTGAGTATCCATAGAAAGAAAACATTTAGCGATTTATCCGTACGATACCGTTATATAATATTATTTACTATTTCTTTCAATGTATCTCACGGATATATCGTCTTCTATGTTTAATTACACGGATACTCGCTGACGAAGCTCGTGCGCTTGGATGACTCTTCGAAGTCATCGTTGGATTTTGCACCGATAGTCCTCCGAGTCGGTTAAAATCCATTCAAAATCAAGAGCGAGTTTTTTCTCTCTCTCTCTCTCTCTCTCTCTCTCTCTCTCTCTCTCTCTCTCTCTCTCTTTCTCTCTCTCTCTTTCTCGATTTATCGTAAACAAATAAATAATTTATCTCCTCGAAATACTCTCATCTCGAATCGTCGATACTCCGTGTAGGAGAGGATCAGCCTTACATTCTTACAATTAATAACACTTAAAATTCATTTACGGAAGATTGAAATACGTCGTGCGAGGCAGTTTTTCCTCTTCCTCCCTTAAGAAAATTCTTTTTTGGAACGAGCTAAAAGGACGATTATTTCTGACGTATCGATCAACGAACGAAATAAGTTGGAGCGCATAATTTAAACTATAATAAATTGTTTTGCGTAACGATAAGGACGAATAAGCGTTGGGGGTATAATTATTCGAAGGAAGACTATTCGATAAAATATTAATCTGGGGATGTAATCAATTACACGCACAGGTCTCTCGTTATATTTACAGAATAATCTAATCATTCGGAAGACGATTTATCAAACGAAGGAACGTCTCCCTGAGGAAGAATCGTATTACTCTCTCGTCGTGGACGATTATCGAATCCATTTTGTACGGAGGGAAAAGCACGAGTCCTTCTGTCGGAAAGCTAAAATAATATCTATTGGCACGAAAGGCGGCAAAGTTCGCTTAAATCGGAAGCATTTTCTTTTATTTTATTACGAGCTGATATAAAGAGGGACGAGTCAAGATCATACGAAGATATTTTGCTTGCTTCTTTTTCTCTCTCTTTTTCTTTTCTATTTTTTATCTTTTAATTAACAACGCGACCAGCGCGTATCAGTCTTCGTTTCAGTTTGAATTGTCCCGCTTTACATTCTACAGACTCTTTCTCTGTGTTTCTCTCTTTCTTCGCAATAATACTTTGCTCATTTATCGGGAATTCAAACGTTCGTGTCTTGATATGATTACGAGCGAAACGACCGTCAAAGTTCACATCGGATGCGTATAAAATTAACGAGGGAGGAGGATGAAAGACGACCATGTATGTTATATCAATGGTTAGGAAAGGTGGAACGATGTAGTTACACATCCTCGACTTAACGCGTGAATGCCATTGATCCGCGTACGTTCTTGCGTTAAATTTAATTTCTTAGGAATCGTACTACCTTGCTGCTTTCTTTTCTTTTTTTTTTCTTTTTCTCTATCTTAAAATATTTGCAGCCGATGCATCAATATAGAAAAATGCATATCACGGTGGGATGTGTAACGGAAAGAAGTAACTACCGCATTCGACATATTAGCACCAAACTTACCATCTAGTTCGCACACACGCATGCGCACGGAAGAATCCGAAAAACTGTATACACTTTTTAAAACTCAATTTATCCCTCGTTGCATCGAATAAACACGCGCAAGATAGTAGTAATAAACATTAAAATACTTTCGAGAATGTTCAAAAAATGGACAGACTTCCCCGGAAATATACAGGAAAAGTTTTAGCTTTCATTTTTTTTGCTATCTTTTTTTCCCCATCATCTTTAAAACGCCCTTTAAAATCTGCCAGTAACGCGATTTTCCTAGTGATTCATTGCGCGTTCTTTTGTTCCTTTTTTCTCGATCGTTTTCTTTTCTTTTATTCGTATATTCGCGCAACCACAAGTATATCTAATTAGCTACCTATCTTTCCTTCTAGCGAAACTATTTGCGAGATCCGATCGTTCCATCCAGGTTGTCAGGAAGTAAATAACTGAATAAGTTAATTCGGAGATCTCATTGCGTTTTGACGTATCGTTTGACTCGTTTTTAGGCCTCGATCAGCAAAAAATATTTAAAAAAAAATAATAAAATAATAAAAAAAGAAGATAACTCTCGACAATTCTTTTTCCCCGTTTAAAGACAATATTACTAACTGACAATCCTGGTTCTGGATTAAAAATTCTTATTTACGTTTGAGATGCTCGCATGCAAGAGAAAATGTAGTGTACTTTGTACTCGATCATGAATTTCACGATATTATTTGTATAGTATACTCGAAGACGACGAGCATACTCGCGTTTAGTTATATAATTATAATAGAGAGAGATCGCGTCGTATTATAGTGCGAAGAAAAACTGTGCAGACGGAGCAAGAGGAACGATCGGCCTTGATACATATATATATATATACGTATCGTGTGTTCGTCCTAATTGAGCGAATATACATACGATTAAACGTTTTTTCTTTTTCATTTTTCAGGTAGCGTCGCATATTCGCGTATATACATACGTATGTACATACATTGTACATACGAGTCGGTCGTATTTCTCGATTATTCAATACGTAGATCGTAGATCGTACAGTGAAACGACCGAGTCTCTGTATTAGGAAAAAAGACAATCATTTTTTGATCTCCAACTATTATACCCTATTTACATGGTTTCATACGGATTTTACTACGATACGTATCGATTGAGATAATGAAAAAGAAAAAGAAAATATATCTCGAACGCATCGTGATCATCGCACGCATTGCTATTGGCCAGCCACAGGCTATTTGTGTAATGATAATGATGCTAATAATAATAATAATAATAATAATAATAATAATAATAATAATAATAATAATAATAATAATAATAATAATAATAATAATAATAATAATAACAATAACAATAACAATAATAATAATAATAATAATAATAATAATAATAATAATAATAATAATAATAATAATAAAAAAAAATAATAATAATAATAAAAATAATAATAATAATAAAAAAATAGTAATAATAACAAAAATAATGATAATGATGATGATGATGATGATGATGATGATGATGATAATTAATAATAATAATCGTAATCATAATAATAGTTTACAAAATGAGACGTCCTACGTCCGGGAAGATACATATTTGGCACTGAATGTCTCTCTCTCTCTCTCTCTCTCTCTCTCTCTCTCTCTCTCTCTCTCTCTCTCTCTCTCTCTCTCTCTCTTTATCTCTCTATTCTTTTTCTTTTTTTTTTACGGACGAATCGGAAAATGTCTCGTTTATTATTTTTTTGTTCTTCTTTCGTTATTACTTCTTTTTCTTTTTATCGATCAAGCGCATTGTAGATCGTATCGAATGTTAGTCAAGCGCGAGTACTTCCTTTTAGAACAGTGTCCAGTACCTCTTTCCTGTTTACACAGAAAATAGTTTCTCGTAATTAGTAGAGAATGATAATACAAGAATGCGAATGGCGAGAAAAAGGCTCTCTTGAGGATAACAAGAAAAATCGACGAAAAATATTAATCTTATCAGAGTTACCGAGTTCCTCTAAGTAATCGAAAATTTTGGGTACGTCTATGCGTGTATACGTGTGTGTGTGTGTGTGTATGTGTTTATCTGTTGAGATAAGAGCCAAACGAACTCAATCAAATAGGATTCTTTGATATTCTTTATACAGGAGTCTTCTGAATCAAATCACAGGAAGAAGACAACCAATGGACGAAGGGCTTGGCCTTAGCTGTTCATAACTGTAGATCGTCTCGAATAACCTCTCCTCGTCACGGTCTCACCCTGGGCCTCGCATTCTCGTTTTACTCGATCTATGATGTCGGCCACCAATTTCTCTTCCTTTTCTCTTTGTTGTTCCCAATCAGGGCCTTTACCAATCTGCAGAGCACCAAAAAATATTTTATAAATATTCCATTATATACGATTCTTGAAGAAATGCTAATGCAAACTTTGCCATGTTTTAGGGGCTTGATCCTATAACTTACATCTGATGTTTTTCTGGATTTCTTGTTACTCGGTTCCTCTCTGTTCTCGTCGTTCTCGTTATCGGAGTGTCTCGCGCTCAGATGACCAATGTAGCCCTTCCGCGACTTGAAGTAGGCGTTACAGCTGTGGCACTTAAACAGCGGTGCTGGCTGAGTGACCTGGGTGGAGACGTGTAGCTTGTACTTATGCCTGTACCAACGGGTTCGAGACGGTAGCACCTCGCCGCACCACTTGCAGACTACGGAACCGTCGTTTTGAATGAGGTATTCCAGCAGCTTGTAAAATAACGTTTATTTGGTTTTTTCGCTCTTTCTCTCTGTCTTTCTCTCATCCTTTCATTCTTCATTACCACATATTTCACACAAACATGCAGACATACGTACACGCACACACATACACACACGTATTCTCATTCTCACTCTTTTTCTTTCAGTTTTACAATCTCACTCATAATACAAGAAGGCTGATATCAAAAGTGCTCCCCATGAAAGTATAATTTTTCTAAAATTTTCTAGGAAGGATAAAGATAGGGATTAAGAAGATGGCAGATTAACCAACCTGCTTTCTGACTTCTGGCTCGCTGTCAACCGATTCTGATTTCGGTAGCAATAATTCGGCTCTATCTTCTTCACGATCGGTGAGAAAAT
>NC_062194.1:9024161-9026661 GCF_912470025.1 Vespa velutina
CTCTAGATGACTACTATTCGAATACGGATATGTACTAAGGCACTTCCGTTTTTCTAGTCACTTTTTTTTCTTTTAATTTTCTTGGACGTTAAGATGAAAAGTGGAAGATGAGAAAAAACCAAACTCTCTTTCACGTTGGAAATGTCGGGGAGGACCATCTTACTCTTGACGATCTTGATGCGATACTGAGAGATGCAAGCATGAAGAACAGATGATGAACGAATGCAAGGAGTATCGAAGGGGAAAGCCGAACAAGAACGAAAATATTTCTTGTTGCACAGACTACGTCCGCGTAAAATATTGTGTAGCTTTTAATAGAATTTTTAATAAAAGTTAGCTTTCTATTATTGACATTAAGAAGAAATAGATGTTACAATGAGTCGACCGATCGGGAAGACATTTTTTGTTATTATCCCTCAAAGAATAAAAGAAAAAAAGTTTGTAGGGCATGGTGAAAGGGATCGAGCGAAAAGGAAGAACGTAGAAAAGTTGTTGACTTGTTTCGTTTCTCCGAGCAAAGCAGAAAGGTATCGAATACAATATGCGAACATGCGCGCATGATAAAAAAAAAAAAAGAAAAAACAGAAAGCAAAAATAAATCAAAGAAAAAAAGAAAAAGTGAAAAGCGAAGTAGATCACCTTGAACGCAAGCACCAGCTGTTATTGCACAAGATGGAGAAAGTTACGAAAACTTCGATGAATTGACGTAATTTTGAAAATCTTTTCATTTTTTTTTTATTAGAAAACAAAAGTCTTTCTCAAAGCAGTAGACAGTATTTGAAAAAAGAGAATGAAAATAAGGAAATAAAAAAAATAAAGAAAGAAAGAGAGAAAGAAGAAAATCGTCTCCTGTGCGAAAATCCCATATATGACATCAAGATCGTCGAAAGGACAGTTAAACTGGGTGGCGGTGGCGGGGGTGAGGTGAGCCTTTCAAGGTCATCGCCATCACCGGACATCATCATCGTATGTCTGGTTGATCCAAAGCGTATCGAATGCTGTTAAAAAAAAAAAAAAAAAAAAAAAAAAAAACAGCGCTTGTGCAGCATCGTGCGACGTTAGTGCAATTAAAACGAAAAAAGAAATAAGAAAACAAGGGAATATATCAAAAATATATTTATGATCAAAAATATGAAAAACTGAAGGATTTGAGTGTACCGTTAAGATGTCGACAAAATCGAATAATTATATCTTGAATCACATTGATAAAAATAATGTATCTCTCTAGTTTATGTGTGTGCGCGCGTATGTGTATTGCATTTATAATCAAATAATAAAAAAATCAAAAATTATAGTCTAAAAATGATGTTATCGATTTATGTAAAAAATAAACAATATTCGAAAAGTTTGATCATAAATATATAAAGATATCATACAGGGTGAATGATTTAAATAGGAACATCCGAAGATATTCGATTTTTTATAGTATATACAAAAAATTTGAATGAATAAAAATTATTTCTAAGAAACAATTTTTCTTCCTTGTTTTTTTAGAAAGTTCTTTCTTTTCTAGAAAAACATTCTCGTATATTTATAAAGAATGAAAATATTCAGGTGTATTTCTATTTAAATATAATCTAAAATATATAATTTCTGATATATTCCCCATTTAATTCCTCAATTATATCCTCTCCGGTTATAATTTTCTAGAAGTATATTAATGATATCGCGCGACGTTGCACTTATACGTTATGATTATTACTTGAAGATGTATTGGTGGTAGAGAGGCGTCTTTTAAGTCGATCTCGTGCTTTGTCAAAAACTCTTTTGCGACCGGGACCACTTATAGTCGTTGTTGTTTCGCTGGTCGAAGGCCTGTTCGACGTTGCTGCCGATCTACCACCAGTTTCGCTTTGCACTCTGCTTGACCCAGCTCGCCCTCGCCTCGCCGCCGCCCGCTAAGGCGGGAGAAAAAAGCCAAAAGGCATGACGCAGTCCTTAGGCATGAAGCAATCGTGAACCGTCTTCATGTGATTCTTCATTTTGTCAGGCCTAGAGAATTCTTTGCTACAGACTGGACATGGGAAGACTTTGCGTTGGTGGCCTTCGTGATATAAAAAGGCGTGTCTCTGGAAACTGTATTTGTTTTTGAACGTCTTCTGAATGTCGAGCTTCGCGCACTCGGTGCACTGATAGACTCCCTCTGATATCGAGGCATAACGAAAGAGATTCAAACCACGCACGGACATCTCGGTCAATTGTTCGGCCGGATCCTGCGAGTGGGATGTAGCGCGACGTCTCATGCGTCTTTTAGGCACCTGTCTTCCGGTTGGAGCGGACATGGTTCCGGTTGCTGTACTACTTTGTTGACCACCGCTAGACGACGAATTCGTCGTGCCCAGTGGCGTACTACTATTGTTGTTATTGTTGTTGCTACTATTATTGTTGTTGTTATGACTGTTGTTATTGTTGTTGCTTTGGGAACTCCTTGCGCTAGCAGGCGAAGAGGACGAGGAGGAGGAAGATGAAGAGCCTCTGGTGATTGGTGTGCTCGCAGCTG